>NW_015387634.1:337827-355520 GCF_001527695.2 Protobothrops mucrosquamatus
CCTTCTGCCTCAGATTACCTCCCATCGGCCGGTACGCTCCCACAGAGTGGGTCTCCTCAGGGTGCTGTCAGCCAGACAGTGCCGGCTGGCGACCCCCAGGGGGAGGGCCTTCTCGGTGGGAGCTCCCACCCTCTGGAACGAACTACCCCCAGAGATCCGGGTGATCCCGGATCCCCCTTCCTTCCTCCGCGCCCTTAAGACATGGCTATTTCAACTAGCAGGACTGGCCTAAGGGGCAATTTTTAACGGGGGTTTTAAAAATAATTTTAAATTACAAAGGCCTATCAAATATTTCATTTTAATTATATTTTTAACGATAGTATTGTGGTATTTTTTGTATTTGTTTTTATCAGGCTGTCAGCCGCCCTGAGTCCGCAAGGAGAAGGGCGGGGTAAAAATTCAATAAATAAATAAATAAAATAAATAAATAAATAGCTCTGGGGATATTTTAACTGATACATTTTATTGCCTTGAATTATTGATCTATCTGAATTTCAAAGATTAATCCATCAGTCATATACAAATCCCAGCACTACGGGACAGTGGCATCCATTTCTCTTAAGTGTCAGTTATTTTTAGAGAAGGAGGGGGAAAAGTCAGCAGTATGAAAATGGGGAGGAGGAGGAGGAGGAGGAGGAGGAGGAGGAGGAGGAGGAGGAGAAACAAAATAAGTTTTATCAAATAGCAATATCATTCAGACTTACATACCACTTCACAGTGCTTTACAGCCCTCTCTAAGCGGTTTACAGAGTCAGCATATTGCCCCCAACAATCTAGGTCCTCATTTTACTGACATTGGAAAGAGGGAAGGCTGAGTCAACCTTGAGCTTGTGAGCCTGTCTTTACCCACCTTGCAGGGCTGAAAAGGGGAGAAGAAGAAGAAGAAGAAAAAGAGAAAAATGTATAAAGTTGAAGGCCATCACTGTGATCAGACCAGATACAAACTGATAACACAAAAAGTCCTCGATGTATGGCTCTTGATTTAATGATGGTTCAAAGTTATGATAGCCTTGGGAAAATGATTTGTGATCTGTAGTCACACTTATAACTGTTGCACCACCCTTGCAGTCACATGATTGCAATTCAGGCACTTGACAACTGGCTTGTATTTACAATCAGTTGCAGCTTCCTGCAGTTACATAATAGTGATTTATGACCTTTTTTGCTAATTTCCAGCAAAAATTTCCATTGGAGAACTTGGATTTGCTTAATAACCATGTAAATTGTTATAAAACTAAGTTTGACTTAACTTACCATCATAATGATTTACAACAGAAATTCTGGTCTCAATTTTGATTGTAAATCAAGAATTACTTGTATGTATATGTGCGTGTATACATACACGAACATACACACACAAATAAACATATATGTTATGCCTATCCTGTTAGAGACTTTTTGTTCATTGAATTTTCATAGTCAAATTCACAATAATTATTTAAGAGAATGAACTTTGATTATAGGGATTTCAAAGCAGAGTTCTTAATGTAGTCCTTTCCCTTATGTCTCCCTCCAGTTACTTCAGCAGCTCTGTTCACTAACAACATAGAGTTCATAATTTATGAGGTCCAAGTCAAAGTGATCGACAACAGTGGCAAAAGCTGTCAAAGGCCACTGGTAATTCCTCTGCAGGCCTGTCACTGTGATCAAAATGGAATGTGTATCAAAATGGCTACCAAGAGAGTCAAAATTATAATTATTGGTGGCGGTGGAGCCGGTGGAGGAGCGGGTGGTGGAGGAGCAGGTGGTGGTGGAGCAGGTGGTGGAGGAGCAGGTGGAGGAGGAGCAGGTGGTGGAGGAGCAGGTGGAGGAGGAGCAGGTGGTGGAGGAGCAGGTGGTGGAGGAGCAGGTGGTGGAGGAACTGGTGGAGGAGGAGCAGGTGGAGGAGGAACAGGTGGAGGAGGAACAGGTGGAGGAGGAACAGGTGGCATTGACTGGGGAACAGGTGGCACTGACTGGGGAACAGGTGGAGGTAGTACTGGAGGTGGTGGTGGTGGTATAGGTGGCATTGATGACACACATGGGCATGGTGGCACTAGTGGGCATGCTATTGATGTAGGAGGAGCGAAGCAAAATGGTGGAGAAACTTCTCTTAGTGCTGCTGCCATTGGCCTGATGCTTCTTGGAGGATTAATATTTGTGTGTAAGTATTCTATAAGGATAGATTTATTCCTTTTTAAAAAATGTGTTTTCTATATAATATGATTTTTTACTTCTATAAAACTTTTTGCTCAGTATATAATGGCTCTGTAAAATAGACCTTTTGATTCTCATTAATTGAGAATGTTGCTATGAACTTAGTCTCAATTTCTCCATGCAAAAAACAACAACCCTCAGTTAAAAAGTGTTCTGCTCATGATGTCCATCTTGAGATGCATCATCTGCTGAATGGAAATACACATGCTGATAATATTAGGCTTAAAAAGTGTTTGCTATTATCCTGAAAAATGTTTGTTGATTTATTTAAGAATGTGATTTTGATTTTCAAAGCAAATTTTTCCCAAGAATATGTCTGTTAAACTACTAAAATACCACATTAAATAATGACAATGATCACTAAAAAGGATTTTAAAAGCTTTAGATAACATATACAATGATTAATACATGGCACTGAAGCAATTAAAATTTAAGAAGTGTGTGTCTAGCACCAAAAAGCAGTAATGTAGATGCCAGGTGTGCCTGTCCAGGAAAAGGTTTCCAATGTCAGGGGGGGGCAGCTGAGATAACTGTGCCCAACATTCACTCAGCACAGTTCAACCTGTAAAGGTACCTGGAGCAAAAAATCTCCAGAAATGATTATATGGCTTTAGTAGACATTGTAGACTAGAAATAGACTGGTCCCACATTATTGTGTGCCTCTATTTATATACAAATCAAATATTTAGTCTACTGATGAAAAGCACATAACTTTTTGTTTTGGTTTGGTTTATCAGTGGTACCAATTCTGATGTCACAGAGTGATTGTTTGGGTTATCTGGGATCCAGACAGGCTGGTGGAGTGGGAGCTGGATTTGAGCCTGTGCCTGAATGCACAGAAGGAGCTATCCATTCCTGGGGAATTGAAGGAGCACAGCCTGAAGACCGGGTTAGTTCTTCACTGAAACACACAGAGACGTGCATATTCCCAAATGTCTACATGCAGATACATATTATTTCAGCATCAACCAACTTGTTCCTTCCAGATGCATTAGGCTGAGTTCCCACCAGATCCCCAACCATCAAGACCAAGGGCTAGGAGTTGACTACAGAAAATCTTTACCCCATCTTAGACTAGGGAGCCTCTTTGCCACTATCCATCAGTAGTTCTCCATTTTTTTCATGACCTAGGAGGCCAATCTGTACCTTGTTAGGAAAGAAAAACACAGGCTGCCTTTGCTTCCCATTGCTTAATCACTGACATACTCTCAGAAAGGACAGATGAATAGGCAACATCAGCAACAAAGAAGCCTAGAAGACATTATTAGCGATGGACCTCAGCAGGTACTCAACTTTTCCAGTCAAAGGAAAAGTTGCCATTGAGTTCAACTAGGAAGTTCAGAACAGGAAATCAACCCCACAAGAAGGCTGACATTACTTTTATTGAGATTAGTATAAATAACAGAATTTTGCAAGTCCGATTCTGCTGTACTTCCTTCTTATAGTCCAGTGAATTAGGGAAGCATCTGACTAATCTTCTTCTGAATGTTATCTCATTCTGCACCTGAAAAATATTTAGCCCCCTTTGCCTTAGGTAACAGATTCTGTATATCTCTGTCAATGTCATCTATTTTATTTTCTACATCCCCAACGTGACTCTGTGAACACAACCATCTGGGGGGGAGGGGGATGTTGGTAACTCTACAATAGTGGTTTGCTGCTACCTTATTCCAGGATGTTTTGCCACAATGGCCTCCCATCCCAGTAACTAACCAGGTCCAAACACTGATTGCTTCCAAACCAAGCCAAGATCACTTATGTGCTGATACCAAACCAGATGGATCCATTGACAGTACTGTCACAAGGAACTATAATAGATTTTATAATCAAACTAAGACATACTTCCACACAAATCTAAGGCCTTGTTTCTACCAATCTTATGTTACTTATTAAAAAGTATATTTTAATAACTTAGCTTGGGCTTTCTTTCCAGGATGTGTCAAATATCTGTGCACCAGTAACTGCTGCAAGTAAAGGGGAGTTTGCAGATTCTTCAGGTAAATAAAGTAACATTTAACTAACAAATTCTGATAGTTGATGGGGATAGAAATAGCAGTAAAGTGGAGGAGTGAATGTGTTCTTATTATTCTACATCTAATTCTTATAATTTATGGAAATGGAATCTCTGTGGGCCCATGAAAAATCCACATAGTTACAAAAATTGTTATACAAAGAGTGTCTGCATAGGAGCATAGGAGTGACTGTAATATTCACAGCATATCAATAGAAATTGGGCCTCAATTGTTTTACATTCAGCTTTGCATTGATTAATTGATCAGTGAATTGATCACTACTGTTCTTTGAATCTATTACGTGTCATCATCAACACTATAATTATCATCATAGCCACTGTTTTATGATGGTTTTCCTCTATTTTCTGTGACTGATTTCAACCGGTATTGACAGGTAGAAAGAAAACTTGCTTATAGGCCCTTACATGTTGGATGCCACAGAGCTTGACACGCCCCTTCTGTTCACATGAAAATGCTGGGTGAGATCATCTTCCAGTTTGGTGTCACATATCATCAATATGTAACATGCATGCGGATGATGTTGTATATCTTGACCCCTGGTTGGTTGAGTTAGTGACCCAATTTTTGGAGGCTCTAGACCTAGATGGGGAAGTACAGCCTCAGGCTGAATCCTACCAAGACTGAGTTTTTATGTCTATTTGTGCCCCCACTGCTGACTCTCCATTTCTGATATTCCATTGAGTTGTAATTACCCATTTAAGATGTGTGCAATCCTCTTGAACTCTCAGTTCTCAAAGAGCAGGTGAAAGCTGTGATTAATAAGACCTTTTGGGGTTGTTATTGAAGACCATCCAGAAGCTACAACCAGTCTAGAATAGGACAACACAGACAATGAGGCAGTATTAGATGTGCATCACTTTGCTGCTTTGCAAGTTGCACTAGTTACTACTAGGCTTCAGAGAACAATTCAAGCTGTTGGTTATAACCTTTACAGCCTTTCAAGGCATATGGCCAGGCCACCTGAGAAACTGTGTATCTCTATCATCTTTTCCCATGTGATTGGGTCCAGCGGAGTGGGCATGCTGCAAGTCCCCTCAATTAAACAATATCATCTTGCAAGACCCAGGAATTGTACCTACTCTGTTTCAATTCCTGCCCTTTAGAATGATCTCCCCTCAGTGAGTTGTTTGGCTACCACCTTTACATTATTCAATAAGCTACTGAAGAGCTAGTTATTTTCCCAGGCCTTGAGGACAGGTGATTGTATTGTCCTTTTATTTTGTTTTGAATAAATAAATAAATAAATAATCATCATTATCAGATATCTACACAACTAAATATGGTGATGGAAGAATGGTGAGTTCAAGAGTTGAAG
The DNA here is from genome assembly GCF_001527695.2 of Protobothrops mucrosquamatus. Lineage (NCBI taxonomy): Eukaryota > Metazoa > Chordata > Lepidosauria > Squamata > Viperidae > Protobothrops > Protobothrops mucrosquamatus. The sequence goes on from NW_015387634.1 coordinate 343,372, forward strand.
AAACAACAGGACTTGGAGCAGCAAAAGGCTATGGAACTACACTTGGTTATGGGACAACCACTGGCTATGGGACAATGGGACGGAAAGATACATTTGGAGGAATAAAAGAATACCGAGAAAGTGGTGTGAATATGGCTTTCCTAGACAGCTACTTCTCTGAGGTAAACCATTATATTGTACCTAGCAAAATATGGAGAATGGTAATAAGTCACTATTAGGTATATTTGCTTAGGGTTATGTTCATATTTATGAACACAAACCTAAATTATATTATGCCAAGTAATGGTGCAAAGTGTTCATAACTTAGAGTATTTGATATTCCTTGATGCAAAATTTGGACTGCCTCTCCACAGTATGAAATAAATTATGTATGGAATAAATATAAATTATCCATGTTGTGGAATGGGAATATACAGTACATCAGTTTGGATTCAATTTGAAGCAGTTGGTATAACTGAAATTCAAGTTAATCACCCAGCTTTTAAGTACTTACCTTTTTGGAGAATATTTTGATATTCTTTCTCATGTTAATGATAAACAATGCTAATTTTCTCTTGCTTATTCATTTTTAGAAAGCATTTGCCTACGCTGATGAAGATGAAGGCAGACCTGCAAATGATTGTCTCCTAATATATGATCATGAGGGCATAGGCACTCCTGCTGGTTCCATTGGCTGTTGCAGTTTTATTGGGGATGATCTGGACGATTCCTATTTGGATACACTGGGTCCTAAGTTTAAGACCTTGGCAGAGATCTGCTTGGGAAGAGAGATTGAGCCCTTCCCAGATCCCAGTATGCCTCTACCCAATCCTGATATTGAGGTAAATCTGCCACCACCTGGAACCACAATTGTTGTTAACACATCTTCATCTATGCCTCAACCTACTGCCTTTGGTGGTACCACCGTTGTTAGAGAAAATACTTACACAACTACTTCCAATGTACAACCTCCAAGGCCAATACCTGATCCTATGCTCCATGGTAACGTAGTTGTAACAGAAACATATACTTCAGGTTCAACAATGAAGCCCCCCACACTTAATGTTGATTCTCTGAGTGGATCAAATGTTGTGGTTAGAGAAAGAGTGCTGGCTCCTGCCCCAGTCACCGATATCCATGGCATGATAGATATTCCTGACCTACCAGGTGGGTCAAATGTTGTGGTCACAGAAAGAGTAATTGCTCCTAATTCAAGGTTACCAGCTTCTTTGAGCATTCCCAATCTGACCGAAGGGTCAAATGTAGTTGTGACCGAAAGAGTAATTCGACCTGCTGCTAGCGTACATGGCAACATGACCCTCCCTTCTGACATATCAAATGCCCGTAATGTGGTTGTAACTGAAAGAGTTGTGTCTGGAGCAGGAGCGAGTGGTGGCCCTGGAAATCTAAGTGGTGGTCCTAATCCATTGTTGGCTTCTGATAATCTTCTTAGTCAAACAATTGGAACAGTTTCTCCTGGTACAACTCGAAGAAGGGTAACAAAATACAGCACTATACAGTATTCTAATTAATAAAGATCACTTGTGACTACATGTTTCCCCTACCCCTTTTTGTTTTTTAGATTTGCTGCTAAATAATGTTTTTATTATTTATAGGTAGCAAATCAAAAAATCAGAGAAAAAGTATTCTTGTCTGAAACAGAATCTCCTAACGTTACTTAGTCATAAGCCAAAATATAGGAGCACTGCCAATTTAAGAAAATGCTGATATATTGCCTTTGGAAACATGATAGTGTACATAATGGAGGAATCACTAACAGGGCCTTTTGTATATATCTGCTGTTGAGCAATATTTGGACCAACATATCACTTCCTCTTTGTACTTATTAACACCATGGTAAGGGAATGCAACTGTGCACAAAGTGATTTATAGGAACTGTAAAATTCTGGAATTCCTTACTGTATTTTAAAGCAGTTGCACAGAAACTGTTCCAAATTCAGCATAATTTAGTTTCATCTTAAAACAGTTAGTCAACATAAGCAACCGGACAAAAAAGTGTCATTAGAAAAAAATGGCATATATTAATTCTGTATCTCTGAATAAGACCCTGTGTGAATTACAGTCAATATAGCAGTCCTTAAGAATGACAATACTCTGCTGTAACAATAGAAATATACAGGTTGTTAACAGATTTAGGCAGCATATCATGTATTGTGAAAGTATTTGTTAAATTTCATTTAAATTTCCATTTCAATCATATAGCAAAAAACAGCAACAATCACCTTTATCTGATTATACAGAGATAAAGGTGCTATATGTAATTTAAACAGAAATTTGAATACCAAAATATTTTTCTCCCAAGAAAATAAAGACACAAGGTCTCTACATGTTTAAATCCCAAATGCTGAGCTATTAAAATAAAACATTGCTTCATTATTCAGAATCCAAAAAGCTATTTCAGACGTAGAATTGACAGAAAAGTGGTAGAAATTTAGATCTATTCATTTTTTAATAAAAAATCACAATGCACTATTGCTAGTCATTCCCTATTGATACATGATTATGAAAATTTTAAAACAAATGTTGATTCCATTCTCAAATAAAAGACTTCAGATGACTTCCCATCAATTTTTAATAATTTAATTCTAATAAAACCCTGCTGTTTCAGAGCAACAGCTCATAACCATGTTTGGCATGAAAAAATAACACAGTTTTTTAGAACCTGACCTTTACATTTTAGTTATGTACCATATGTAAACTAAAAGTAGCTCCAATATAGAGAATACACTCCAATGTAAATACAGTTGTTAAACACAGGGAAATTTTCCTCACCAGATTATGGTAAACTATCCCTTTTACCTTTTATGTACACTATTAGTTTTGGTATAGAATTCTATAGAAGAGTAAGGATATGGGTTTTTGTCTCTACTCCTGGTGTTTAATTTTCTTCCCAATTTAACATGCATGTTGATCATCCCAAAGATACTAAATAAGATGTAAATATAATAGCAATTTCTGGTATATCTAGCAACTTTATCTAGTATCCACACTTGATTTTTCTTTTGCAGAAACCTTCCCATTCAGCTCTTTTTCCTACATACAAAAATATGACAGTGATCTGTACCTTTAATTTGTCTTTATATCTTTTTAAAAAAATCTGCCCAAAGCAACTTGAAACCTTGCAAAATATTCAAATTGTGCATATTTATATTGTAATTCTTTCCCAAATAATCCTGGAAATCATAGTTTCAAATATGAGATATCTTTCACTTACTTCCCCTAATTACTAATCTGATTATGTCTTGTAATCATTTAATGAAACACTGCTCATTATGTAATTATTTAATGCCACACCTATTTTGTTACATGCAGAAATCACCCCAGTCACCACTGTATTTGTGCATAGTTCAAGTATGAAAAGTTTTATGCCTGTACAAAATTAACACCCATCTTTTAATTAAAATCTCTGTTTCATTCTTGAGCCAGCATGACACTTCCATGTGTGTAGAAAAGGGACAGAGCTGTTGTTGCAATGCTATAACACTGTTTATGTTGTCTAACCCACCCCCTTGCTCCCCTTATGAACTTTGCTGCCCAGGTTTGATTCGGTTATAGTAATACAGGCAGTGGTGGGATTCAAATATGTGAACAACTGGTTCTCTGTGTGGATGCCGCCTCCAGAAGTCCATTCTGGGCCTGGGCAACAAAAAATTAGCTACCGGTTCTGCTGAAGTAGTGCAAACCGGCTGAATCCCACCACTGAATACAGGGTAAAGCCAATGCTATTAAGTAGTAATTTAAATTCCTCCGTTAAAGGGAATATTATTTAACTGTACCCATGACAATATGTTGAACAATATACAGAACTGCTGCAACGCTGGGGGCCGAAATTTTTTTTTGTATTATTTGACCTTGTAAGCTAAAATCCATTGCAAATGTTTCTCCACAGGAGGAATCACAAAGTCTATTGATAAATGGCCTTTTATAAATATATTTCACATTTATATTTTATAAAAGGCATCAACACAAGCCTTATAGGTGTACTTCTTACAACATGTGTAATGAGTTAAAATATTATGACGTCATAATATTACAAGGCTGCATTTGCAGTCATTTTTTAAATTATTTTTATTCTTCTGAAAGCAAATTTTATGTTTGAATTCATGTTGGATGCAAGTAATTCCAATTAAAACATTTTCAATGAGCATCCTTCTAGGAAATAATTGTCTTTAACTGCCCTGATTCTCTTTACAAATTTAATACTGAAAAAATGTAGGCTTTTTTGTTTTCCAAAACAAACAAGTCTGACATTCAAGTCAAGATGTCTAAATCCTTTCTAACCATAACCTCCCATCGCTGGTTTTGGGTGTGATTGCTTTTAAGAAAGAATGTTTTCTCGGGGAATGAAATGTCACAGCTGTGGGATTACAATAAATTTGCACACAAGCGTAAATTTGAAGATGTAACATAATATGAATAAAATGTCTGGGCAAATTTCTCTTTACTCTTTAAATGTTTATTTACTACTGAACATGATGTAGGCTGAAATCTGAAGGGCATAAGAGACAACAAGGTTGCTTTTACAGTACTCACTCTTCATACCAACCACTTGATAGTCAGTCCGGTCTAGTTAAATGGCATTTTTTTAAAAATATGCCGTTGAATCATACCGACCTTCTTGATTTTCTATTAACAATTAAGCAAAAGATCCTAATTCCTTTGTGTGTGTTTTCAAAATAGTGTTGCATAAATATTTCTTAAACGAAACTAACAATACAATCCATTGGAAAATCCTCTAAACTAGGTTACAATTGCAAGCGTGTTCCCTCTGAAGGAACATAGGTCATCTATAAGGAAGCATCTGCCATTAGTCTTTAGCAGCAATGAACAAGGAAGACTGGTAAGGATTTCAGTGTGAAATGTCAAGCTTTTATCTCACATGCCTGCTACAAAAAGCTAAGTGATTCAATCCTAAATATCGGATAATGGTCTCTCTTTTTTTAAAATATAACTCTAAATCCTTGCTTCAATGACACCGCACTGCAGCTAGGTAGGGTGTGGCTACTTATGTGACTCAAAACTGAGCTGAGCTAACAACATTTCAGAATCATTCTTGTACAGTAAAAAGCCAGATGAAACCCTCCATAAATATTATGTGTGTCCAGCATTTGGTACAGTCACTCAGCAAAATAAAAGCAGATATCTCAAGATATTCAAATACTGTACATGCAACAGCATCTAACTGCCAATCTTTTCAGCTACCAATGGGACGGGTGGCCCTCTTGCTTCCTCTTGCACAGTAACCTTATTTATGTATTCTGTACATAAATAAGGTTGCTTATTTATGTACAGGATCCCATCCCACTTTCTTTCACTACTTGACTGCCACAGTTGCCAATGAAAATGGATATACACAACCCAATATATATTGTCCCTAAGATGCAATCCATAATTTTCCAGAGTATTTTAAAATGCTGTGTATACTGTCTGGAGCACATTAGAGGAAGGGCAATAATTTCATGGATTTGGAAATTATATATTGTGACATTCATTCCTATGAAACTGAAGAGATGATCTTCACAGAGAACCAGGATCTCCTGGGGTAAGAATAGCCAAGCTTTATTGTACTTCATTGTACATACTTTTGTAGGGTTCCTCTGGGCATAAGAAGATATACCAAAATTGTGGGTTTTTTGCAGATGTTTTGCCCCTATTCCTGGGAAGCTTCCTCAGAAATGAGGATTTATTTGCAGCATTTATAGATTGTGTGGAATTTGAATACAGCTTCTGGGAAAGAATCAACTGACTAGTGGATGGAAATGATGCCAGCCTTATTATGCAACATCAAGAAACCTTTGCTCTTCCTAAAATCTAATCCCAAGCACAAATCAGTTAATTACTATTTTTCATCCTAAAAAGAAAACCAAAAAGAAAGTGTATTTCAAATATTCAATACCTGCTCAGGAGTCATATTTATCATAGAGATGTAGAAAGGGAACAAACATTCGTTTCTAGATATGTTCATCATTAAATTAAATGATGGTAAATTGCAAACTCAAGTTTACAGAAGTCCACCCACCCAGACTGAATCTTAAACTTCTATAGCAACTAATACACAAATACAAGAGATCAACTGTGTAAGAACCATCATCAACAGAGCAAAAACACTTTGCAGCTCACCAGCTCTTATAAAAGTAGAACTCAACTACCACCACAGCACATCCAGTAAGAACAAGTCCATCTCCACCTCAGCAATTCATCAAAAAATACACCAGGAAACAAAACAAGACTAAAAGACTTTCCAAGCCACCAGGCATCACACCCTGAAAAACTCTGGAAAGAATCCTGTATAAGACAGAGACTATAATCTCATCATAAATTGCCAACATCACACAGAGGTTCAACTGTCTGGGTTGCAGGCAGTGCTAGATAGGACAGGGCACCATTTATACTGAAGAATCACAGAATGCACATCTGCAACAACGATCCAAAATCACAAGGGCCTAAAGTCACTCGCCTCCACAGAATGAATCACACATTTGACTGGGAAAATATAGAAAGTGTTGACCAGAGAAACATCAGAAGAGCCAGAGAATTCCTGGAATTCTGGCACTCAAATAAAGGAGTCATCAAGAAATCAATGCAAATGATTCAATCTACCATCCAGTCAAGCACCCAATTCAAAACATACACAAAAGACTTACATGAAGGATTAGTCAAAATAGTGCTAGCACCGTACCATATCACCAAGCAACTGATACCTCCCAGGAAGTCTCCAAACACTGACCAATCCTACCAAAAAAAAGTTACTTCAAGATTGAACTTTTCTACTTCAGTATTGATCTCTTTAAATTGGGAGAAGACTAACTAAAAGTATGGATAAAGAAGGCACCTACTCTTTATTACTTACATTTGGGACTTGCATAGGGCTCATATGGAAGTGTAGCTACAGAGATAGACATTTTTCTTAAGTAAATTTCAGCTGTAATTTCCAGTAAGAAAAAGTAATGAGTTCACTGATTACATGCAGAGGAATTAGAAAATAATATGATGAAATAAATTTGCATATTTAGTGATTTCAGCTGACCTAGGATTCTGATGGAATAGTATTTGCTAAACCTTATAAACCTATCCTTTCAAAATGTAATGACAGCTTCCCCCCCCCCCCGGGGCTCTCCAAATTTACTGGACTCTCTTCCAACTTCAGATGGTAACTAGGTCCAACCCAACTGAAAGACACTGAATTGGAATAGTTTGGCTGGTAATTCATCCTAGCAGTAGTAATAGCACTTATATACCACCCCATAGCACTTTACAGCACTCTCTGGGTGGTTGACAATGTCAGAATATTGCCCCCAACAATCTGGGTCCTCATTTTACCAACTTCAGAAAGGTGGAAGGCTGAGTCAACCTTGAGCCTCATCAGGATTGAACTCCAGGCTGCAGACAGAATTTGCCTGCAATATTACATTCTAACCACTACACCACCAGGGCTCTTCATTGTAATTCATCATGCACATGTAGCATTCACAAATTATATATATTCATAACTTTATAGAAATAATGAAGCATCACCAGTCCAAATATTGTCAATATTTTATGCATGCTTTATAGCTGCATTATTTTCATTAAGGAATTCATATATAGTAGCAAGCTTTCAAGCTTCACTTTTATACAGGACCAGGCAATCTGCAGGCCTCCTATAAGGCCTGACTCATATTACTGTGGCATCCCAAACCTATCCCACCACTCAAGAAGACTGTGCCACCAAAATTCAAGGGGCAGTAGCTTAATTTTGGTGTCTCTTCAGTATAAGAACTGAGCAGAGGAATGGATTATATATCATTTTGTTAATAGTTTTATTTTAGGGTGCTTTTCAACTTTGTTTTGTTATTGATTAGATATCTTTGCTATGTACTATTTAAAAGACAACACTATTTTTACCTTTGAAACTGCCTTTCAATGTTTTCTCCAGTGGATCCATACGGGTCAAAAACTTTAGATCTTCCCTCTTGAGTGACATTATTGTATATGGCCTTTAATGGCAAATATCTGTGGCCTCCCCACCTCCAAAAATGTAGTTTCTCCATGCTTTATTGTTATAATACTGTCAGTCAATCATGGTATGAATACTGTCATTGTTTTGCAGAGCAAATAAAGACATGTGCATGTGCTTTCAGGATTCAAAGCAACCTTGAAAACAATGCAAGCAGAATTAAATGCATTTAAGTGTAGTTAAAAGAGGAACAATATTAAAACGACCAAAAAATTTTAATCAGCTACGAAGGCAGAACTTTAAAAATATATTAGGTTAGAACTTTATCCCAAAGTAATCCCTGATTTCAAACTGAGCAGAATCAAATAATAAATGACTCAGTCAAGATAGAGTCTTCCCAAACTTGTTAACGAGTTAATTGTATATACAGGCCTATGCATGATTAATGTGTTTTCTATGGCTTAGTCAGCTCAACCTGGGAGTGGAATTTGTGAATGAAGTCTGAGAAAGTTTCACAAGTAAGAATTGCTTCTTCAATATCCAGCTGCATGACATCACCATCAAGCCTTTAGTTGAGACGCAATAGATACTGGAAAATTAGGCTTAATCATTGTGCAAATGATTCTTATCATTGAATCCTTAAAGTGCAAGGACATAGATATATTTACACTTATTTTTAAATTTTAGAATTCATTTTTTAAAAATTATCAACAAACATTTGAAAAGAACAAAAACAAGCACACAAATGAAATGCAGAAGCAATCCTGGTGTTACATGTCCTCATTTGGCACAGTTTCAAGATGAGATTCAGGCAAGGAGTAAAATGAAATGTATAGATCAAGGTAGGGAACACCTCCCTCTTCAGTGGCCTTTGAATCTAAGACAACTTCTGGAGTTGACAAATCAGTGAATTAGACTTACCGTAGTTCTGGGATGATTTGGATTGGTTTTCAGAAATAAAACTAGACATCCCTGAAACCTATATATTGTAGCAATTCTTTTCACATAGGGAAATTTACAGGATTGGATGATGCTTCCTTAAATTCCCTTGAACTTCCACCAATCCAAGAAGTGGGCTGAAATATTGGCATCAATCACATCTAACAGCCAAGATTTTGACTAAAATTGGGGAAATGAGGTTTGAGTCTACTTTCAGCCCTGAAAGCCCACTGATGACCCACTGAAGTCGGTTTTTTCCAGCCCAATATATCTGACAAAGGTCTTATAGGGGGAAAAATAGAGGGCAGTTCCATATACACTGCCATGAGCCCATAGCCATTATCAAATAAATCTTACCGTAATTATTAGGAACTAAGCTTGACTTTAAAGACATATGTCCTTGATATAGGTAAGTATGGTCATAGATATAACATTATACCTACAAAGAGCAGGCCAGTAGCTGTTTGTATTTCTCTTGTCTAGTGGTTCTGTCTAGACTACCAGGATGATATTGCAATTTGTCATCCGCAGATAACAAATGGAGCCCCACCAAAGGCCTGCCAGTCAAATATGACTCCCACGTCAAAATAATATTCCATTCCATCTCTCCAAGAACATTGGGCAACCTGATCTACAGTAGATGACGTTGTAATTTTGCCACAATGACTTTAATATATATTCATTCATGGTCATGTTAGTAAGCAGTGTTCCCTGGTGGAAGACAGTGTTCCCCAAAAGGCATTTGATCAGCTCTCCACTTCACACTTAGAACCCTTGGTCCCAATTCTCTGCAAGATTCTACCCTCTTCATTAAATTGCAACATCATGTGGTTCTCTTTCTAAATCTTTTTCATCATCCATAATCTGAGTCATAGTGAGGAAGACAGTAGGGACAGAAGCTGGATACTGATCTGGAAGCAGGAATTTAGAAGCACAGTATCCATAATAAAACAAACTGATCCAAACCTTTCCATTCATAAGAACAAATTTATGTTTTCGTATGTTTCCAGTTGGAAGAACTAGCACCACTGTTTTTTCTTTCTCTCTCATTTAAAATCTCTTGTCCAGGGTACTGCTACACCCTTAAAAAGAATCCATATTAGAAATATCATAACAAGTCTAAGCAAGTCCTGTTAACAGAAATAATTGCTTGGCAGGTTACAGCTTGTTTCTGATTTTTTTATCCAATATATATATTGTTTCTAAGTTTTAAGGATGGATGCTGCAAAGAAAAACTTTGTACAGTTGTTCAAAATGTGTGTGTGTGTGTGTGTGTGTGTGTGTGTGTGTGTGTGTAGAACAATCTGTAACAAAATATAAAACATTTAGCACCACTACTGAAAAGAAGTGTCTCACTTCAGGGTTCTAACCAGCCAAACACAGTTTACATGATCATGGTTAATCACAAATGGCTAGATTTGCACAAAATTCCCAGTTTAAAATCCACCCACAAAACCCAAGTTTATAAAATAATTATGTGGTTTACAAATGGGTTCAAAAATTCCATTACACCATTGTGATTTGCATGGTTTTGGCTTAATGTAATATATGTTCTAAACCTAGGGTTAACTAGGATTACTATTATCTAGGCTATATAATCCCAAACAACTTTTAGATGGCAATAGACTTCACATTATTTGTATCCCTTTGCGCCATGATCCATCAACTGAATTTTTACATCTCAGATACTCTAGCCCTTTATGACTTCAAGTTTTTTGCCCAACAATTTTTAATTTTATTCAACAATCTCAATATATCTTATTCTTTTTGGCCTGCAAAAAAGTGCCTTCCAGTTAAGTTCTGCACACCAATTGTACCAACTGTATATGTATCAGTGCCATAATCATAACAAGGATATCTTCAAATGCATTCTACAGAAATGCCTTCACATAACTGATTAATAAAAATTTGCAAAACCTGCATGTACAAATTTATTTGCCATCAATATAATGGTCATCAATACATATTTTTGAATGTACTCTTTGGTTTGTATGATGGGCAAAACCTTTTTGGACCTGAGATTTTATCATCAGTGTCAGGTAAAAAAGGAACAAAAGCCATAGTCTAGACTGCATTTTTTTTTTAAAAAGAAAACTATCTTTGTAAACGTCTCCCTTTTTTCTAGATCTACTTTGATCATGATCACTTGATCAACTAATCAAGGAGAGAAGCAACCTAGAACTAAAGAGAAATTTCCTAACAATGAGAACCAGTGGAATAGCTTGCCTTCAGAAGTCTTGGGTGCTCCATCACTGGGGGCTTTTAAGAAGAAACTGGACAGCAACTTGTCTGGAATGGTATACAGTCTCCTGTTGAGCAGGGGGTTGGACTAGAAGATCGCCAATGTCCCTTCCAATTCTATTATTCTGTTATGTCCTTACAACAGTATTAGTATCAAAACATGCCTTACTGGATGAACTTAAGGAATACATGATTGTGTTGAAACTAGGCAGGCATTAACCTTGGTCAATAGGCTGAAACAGCTTTCCTACAGAAATTGGTCTGAATTATACCTTGGGGAAAAACCATTAACTAAGCAGAGAAAACACCATTTAGCAAAGGAAGTGTTACTATCAAGAGATAAAAAGGCAATTACGGAAGGAAAACTTTAATATTCAAAGTGGCAGGCAGAGAATGAAAAGAGAAGCATTTTCCGCTCACAATTCATTCAAAGGAATTTATTAACAGCGACGGGGTCTTTACACTTTGCCGTTAAAAGAAATTACTTTAACAAGCGTCTACCGTTCTCCTATCACTGTCGAAAGTGCATCTCTTTTGACCCGCGGAAGTATCTTAATCCAGCCCTGAGTTTATGACAACCACAAGCTTAAATGGAATTTTTAAAGGATTGTAGGTAAACTAATCATCCCTGCTCTTATGAAGTATCAACCCACTAAGGGAAAGTAAACAATTTGGCCACTGCCTACAAGTGTTAATCTTTGCAAGCCGCAACCGATACTACAAACCATAGTTTACCAAGACGACGTCTAATAATCTGAAAAAGAAGCGGCCGAGTTGTAAAACCTCTTTTATAATTCCCTTTTCTCTCTCCGCTTTCCCGGTTTGCGTTAGAGTAGACTGATACGTTTGGCCCTTTCCAGGGTGATTTGGGGAACCGGTGATGTACGATAGTCAGGCTGACTATCGGGCCTCGCACGCGGCTTAAGAAGACACGGACAACATCTTTCTTTGGTGTGGTGTGTAGAAGCAGGAGCGAAAAGACCCCTTGAGTTCCTACGCACCTACTTTTATTCAAGTATAGCAGGTATGGGAG
>NW_015387635.1:0-53721 GCF_001527695.2 Protobothrops mucrosquamatus
ACATGAGCCCTCCCTCCAAACAGTGCTAAAAACCCTTGCCCTCCCATCTCTCACCCAAGAGTGACAAATGAATCAAGCAACTTTCAAACTCTCCTAAAATAATTTTCACAGCCCAAACCAGTCCAAGCCCTCCAGTCTCAAATCTCCTTTGCATTTTCAAAGGCCTGTAAGTTATTTAAGGCTTGAGGATTACTTGATATCTCTGGTAGTTCACATAACTTTTTCTTTTCAGTAAAGTCTTTTTTAAGGTCCAGCTTGGGTTGAAAAATGATTATCCAATTCAGCCTACGGTTAGTACGTTGTGGCTGTTTACTAAGATAGATCATCCTTTCAAATAATGGCTTCATTATTATCTCATTCAAAACTCATATGAGCTGATTTATAAATATTAATGTGGTGCAAAAAAATTCACAGGGAGCAATCTTATTAATTGTATATAATTAAATAGATTTAATTAAATTTTACTTTTAATGTTAATTTGATTATGTTTTCATCCTGGCATCAGCCATTTTTAAAATATACTTGGATTGAATGCTGTCCATACAACTATGCATATGTTCTTTTGGGCTATCCATAAAAGTTGGAATATGTTAAAAGATCACAAATAGGTTTTTCAACCAAAAAGGTTCATAGAGGTTTGGATAAAAACATTATTATATAACATTGGGACGAAAAATATCTGCCCCTGCTGCAAATTGTTCAGATAACCTTTGTAATTATTGATCTATGCCCATAGAGTGGATTTGAATTAGCTATTTTGTTTTGCTTTTCTTTTTCCTTTTTTTGACAAAAGAGTAGGATAGAAGACATTCAAGAAATATGTTCACATTTGTTGGAGTTATTCAGTTTATAGCAATAGCACTGGAAACAGCACTTAGACCAGTGGTGGCAAACCTATGGCATGGGTGCCAGAGGCGGCACTCAGAGCCCTCTCTATGGGCACGCGCGCCATCGCCCCAGTCCTAGGCCTTCAGCTGGGTTTTATAAAACCTTTTCGCTTTAGGCCTCCGCCTCCGTGTGCAAAAAAAAAGGTTCAATCAATCAGTCAATTTCAACTTCTCGCGGGAAAAAAGATCTTGCAAAGTTGGAATTGATTGATTGAACTTTTTAGTCCCACCCAGTCTGCCGTTACCACTGCAGCCACGCCTACCCAATGGGCCACACCCACCCGGCACCCGATGATGCATAAGTGGGTTTTGGGTTGCAGTTTGGGCACTCAGTCTCTAAAAGGTTCGCCATCACTGACTTAGACTAATACAGTATACAGTTTCCTTGTGCTTTGCAGTCCTCTCTAAGTGGTTTAGCGAGTCAGCAAAAATGGCTCCTCATTTTACTGACTTCAGAAGGATGGAAAATTGAATCAACCTTGAGCCAGTCAGGATCAAACTCCTGGCAGTGGGCAGTTAGCCTGCAATACTGCATTCTAACCACTGTGCCATCACAGCTCTTATAGTGTCATGTTCCATGCTTTCCCCCACCTTCCTTCTCCCCTTCTTTCTTTATTATCCTGAGTGTGTATCAGTACATTGTGCTTTTCTTTGTTGATATGATGTGATATACCAATAAGTAGATAAAGCCACTCATTCCTTTCTCCTGACTCTGTCTACCTGATGGCATTGGGATTCTAGCAATGGATGACCAGACCAAACAAACTGAAACAAGGTTGTATATTCTTGTCATGCACATCTTTCCCAAGTAAATCCCATTGGTTCAGCTGGATTTAACTGGATTTAGTTTGTGTAGAATTGCAATCTAAGCCAATGAAATCCTATTGCATGGTTAAGGGGTGATTACTATCAGTTCCAACCAGCCAAGGAGTCACTAGAAGAAGTGCAGCTTTCAAAGAAAAATGAGTGAGAATCCAGGCTTCTGATGGAAAAGCCTCCTACAAAAAAACCCATTTGAGCTTTTGAAAGGGAAAAAAATCTTTTAAAATATTTTTAACTGTTGTATTTCCACCAAAAATTCTCCATTCTGAATTTTTATATTTATATTATAAAGAAAGAAAGACAGTCCATTTTCCATCTTTTTACTCTAAAAAACTTATAGCAATTTATCTGATCCTGTGTACTGGCAATATATTTCAAACATTAGATCTTTAGTGAGTTTCCAAAGTCTGATTGTCAGCATACTGCATGGGATGACCTGTATTATTAATTGAAGCAGAAGTTCTTTGCCTAACCTGTTTCTAAGATGGGAGTATGTATTCCCATTTTTTTCTATTTTCCCTCCACAGTTTCTTTACAGTTTCATGTTGCCTTCAGATATTTCACAAAACAGCTTTTGAATCTAATGAAGGGCATTAATGGATAAAAGGAAAATAAGCCTACATGTATTTTTGAAAGAAAAAAGAAAGGGTGTAGCATAGGTTAAAACATAACTTCTTGTACTTATTATTCTAAAGCTCTGTGATGGAGGAAATAAAAAAAAATCAGACATTTTATGAGAGGTCTATCATTAGCAACAACTTTATGGGAAAGAACTGAATATGAAGAAACTGAAGCTGATATTGAAAAAGCAAAGGTCTGATTATCAGTAATAATCCTGAGCAAACTCTAGTTGCTTTAGAATCTCTCCCACTTCCTTTGTGATCATGGCAGCAAAACTAGGATGAGTTTATGGATTTTATTTATTTTCCTTCAGCTTCATTACATTTTCCTCAGATACAATGGATCCTGTAAAGCTCTTGTGGAAGAACTGAGTTTGCAATTCTCCACATGATTTAGAAGCCTGGAAAATCGGGCTTTTAAATCCTGGGAAATGTAGTTAGAAACAGAAAGCTCTTTTTGACAGAAATTACTCTGGCAACTGGAAGGATAGTTGACATGGTGGGTGATGTACTATCCCCATTCTCCAACTGGGCTTCTAATCATATGGGGGAAGAATGTGAACATTTAAATATGGTTTCGGTAATGATGGCTTTAACAACCCAATTAGTTAAATGAATGGACAGCTAGATAGCTAGACAGACAGACAGACAGACAGACAGATGACAGATAGACCATAAGAGGAATGTTTAAACTTGTTTGAAGCCCGAGGTCTTCAGAATCAGCCTTTGATGGGTATTCCTCCAAAGTAAATCAGGTCAGAATAAATACTGAATTGCATTTCACTGAAATTCCATGTCATTCATTAAATGAAAACTTTTGTGCATAGAGGTATACTTAATTATGTTTGGTGAATGGCTGTATTAGAAGAGTTGCTGGAAGGCAACAATTGATTGGATCTCTTGTGACTGGATGAGTCTATTTTTAGTGCTACAAGCTTTTGGAACCACATCTGTCTTTCAGAAACCTTGGCCATTCTGTGCCATAATAGGAATAAAGTACTCCATTTTTTTATGATTCTTAGTAGGACAAAATTCTAATTCTATCAATTATGTTTTAGTCAGATTTTTATTTATTGATTCAGACCTGCAAACACCAGGATATTTGACTTCATGATGTGCAAGTTGGGTCAAATATTAAATTTTCATTTCTTTAAATGATTAGAAGAAACCCATGGGGAAAAAAAAACATACTTAGAGGATTTTTTTTCCTAAGCATTTCCTGGAACTATCATGTGACACAGACCGACCAAGAAATGATCACTCCAGGAAATGCTTGAGCAAATAATACTGGAGGCTGATGCTTTTCTAAGTTGGTAAGAAGTTTCTTAATCATCTCCTAAATCTTCTAAAGTAAATCAAATTGCAAATATCTAGCTTCTATTGTATGTCTGGGTTTGATTCAGCACTGATTCCTGGAAACTGCCTGGACAAGTCCCTGCAGAATTCTTGGTAAGTTTTTAGAAGTGGTTTGTCATAACCTTCTTCCTAGGGCTAAGAAAGAGTCATTGGTCTAAGAATATCTGACTGGTTTTATGCCTCCTGATTTCAAGCCTGATGCCCTAAGCCAGTGGTGGCGAACCTATGGCACGCGTGCCAGAGGCAGCACTCAGAGCCCTCTTTATGGGCATGTGCGCCATTGTCTCAGCCCCGCCTCCTCCCATGGCCCCCTCTCATCAACAGCCCCCCCGGAGGAGAGTCACCCCCAAACACGGCCGGCACGTAGCAGCACAGCCAAGGACATGGCAGCCAGGCAGCGGGGACAAGATTCCGCCCTTGCATACTGTCACACACAGTTGATGCTGCGGGGCGTGGGTAGAGGGTGTAGCTGTCATGGCACTGCTGGGCCACCTGGGCAATTGGTGGGCTGTGGAGGCAGTGGGTGGCCCTGTGGGTGGGCAGAGCAGGGCAGGGGGCAGCGCAGGGGTGCAAGGTGGGGGCGGGGCAGGTTTTTGGGCACTCGGTCTCTAAAAGGTTCGCCATCACTAAGCTCTACACTAATTTGGTTCAAGAAGAAAAAAAAGGAAAAGAAAAGAAAAGAAGGGAAAAGAAAGGAAAATAAATTAAAGCCTTTAAGTCTGAAGCAATAGTGTCCACATTTCTCTGTTCAGTATGTGGCAGAACATTCCGTGCTAACATCGGTCTCATCAGCCATCTACGGATACACCGCTGATGGCCCATAATCCATAAGATGTCAAGGTCTTCATCGAAATCGATGAATGAACAACAAGTCCATACAGCTTTTGTAGCAAGATTTCAGATTGCCATTGCCTCCTTCTTAGGGCTGAGAGAGAGTGACTAGCTCAAGGTCACCCAACCGGTTTTGTGTCTAAGGCAGGATTAGAACTTGCAATCTACCAGTTTCTAGACTTGTGCCTTAACCACTGAACCAAATTGGCTCTCGTCTAGCTTTTACCACAGATTTTTATTTGGGAAGGGCAGACATTAATCAGATTTTATTCTTGCAAGCATTCTTCTTACTGTGGGCATGTAATATTCAATTTCCACTTTTGTCAAGATTACATTCTTTTTTAACTTCTCCAATAGATCTTTTCTACACACACACACACACACACACACACACACACACACACATACACACCCTACTTATTTCCAAGATTCCATATTTCCACTGGTGTTGCCACACATTTTACAGTAAGAGAAATGTGGATATCAGTAATTTCAGGATGTGCGAAAGTTCCAACAGATGTAATAGAAAAAGGATGGGCAATTATGTGGATTTCAACTCCCAGAATTCCTGAGCCAGCCATAAGTTGTAAAGAGGCCATAGTTGCCCACCCCTGTAACAGAAGATGAGCTATGTTTCTGCCAATTTCAGCAGAAGACATGCACTTAGTATAAAATCTAATTCTGGAATCTCTAATGTAGCATTTAGTATTTCCATTAATGTTGTATATTATTCTATATAATATATTATTCCATATACAGTACATTGATAAAGGTATGGAAAAGCCAGTGTGCTACACAGCACCAGCTTCTACCAGCATCCATACTTTCAGGTATGCTTCTTTAGTTTTGATGGGTGTTAAATAAAAGTTTTATAGTTTACGCGGATAATAATCTAACTTTTATAAACCCTATGAACCTAATCACGTAGGGTGACTAAGACAGAGGGGCTCCATTGTTGACTCTAACTTAAGAGGTAAGAAGGTTATTCTTTTACAAAGGATGACGTCCAAGTATCTCCTCCTCTTTTCTTTATTTTAAGACTAAATATTACTTTGGGATAAGCTAATAGAAAGAAAAATGCAAAAATAGGGGTATAAATCAGAAATTGGAAGGAAAAGGTTTCAGGTTAGAACAGTAACAAAGATATACCATGCAATCATCAAGAAGTCAGCTGCTTCTTCTTGCAGTTCTTCCATTAATTTAAGCTGCCATTCAAACTGGAGCATACATCTAAAAATTGCTTTACCTATGGCCATTTATCTGACAAAAAAGATAGGGATTTTAATCTGAGGACAGATTAGATTGCCATCAGAACTGTTATAATGCTCACAATAGGATAACATTTAAGGGCTTGGAGGCAGTGTTGCTATAGGGGTGAAGAAAGAGG
This sequence comes from Protobothrops mucrosquamatus, assembly GCF_001527695.2. Lineage (NCBI taxonomy): Eukaryota > Metazoa > Chordata > Lepidosauria > Squamata > Viperidae > Protobothrops > Protobothrops mucrosquamatus. Next base: position 5,904 of record NW_015387635.1, read on the forward strand.
TGCTTTCTGAAGGTTCAAGCTAAAGATGGCCCACATTAATTTATCTGCCTGTTGTCAGGAGCCCCTCTTATTACTGTCTGGCAACTTTTATTGATTTGACTTCAAGGTGTTGTGTAATGGGATAATTAATAGATAATTACAGAATAGGTGAATTCAGTAGTAGCTCGGAATACTGGGCTCATGAACCTACTGCTACTATTGCATGGAATTTAATATGCTGCAAGCCTTATTGTGGGAAAAATTGAATAAAGTGCAGGTGCTATAACCAGAAGATCCCTTGTTTTAAGTAACAGTACCTTTTCCTAAGGTTGAAAGACTTCAGCTTTTGAGTATATTTAGACTGGTTTTGATTGGCTGTATAGAGGTTTTCTCTTAAACGGCTTGATTTGTGGTCAGGGAAATAACTGTAGATACGTAAGTCACAATGTAAATGCCAAGGGCAGAGCTTGCATTGTGGCATCGCAACACATTTCATCCTTTTGGGATCATTTTGGCTACAAACAGACACCTGTGCTCCCATGGTTTGCATATTCAGGGTAAGAATTTTAGTAGTGATGTGTTACACATTTTCTTAACATTAACCAACTGTATTATGCATGTCATTATCATCACTATAATCCACACCATCACCACCATGCCGTCAACCAGACAGTGTCGGCTGGCGACCCCCAGGGGGAGGGCCTTCTCTGTCGGAGCACCCACCCTCTGGAACGAGCTGCCCCCAGAGATCTGGGTGATTCTGGATCTCCCCTCCTTTCGCCGCGCCCTTAAGACTTGGTTATTTCAGCGGGCAGGACTGGCCTAGGGGTATTTTAAATTGGTTTTTAACAAAATTTTTAGTATAAAGCGGCCTATTGAATATCTATTTTTAATTACTTTTAAATTTTGTATTATATCGTATTATTGTTTTTAAGTTGGCTGTAAGCCGCCCTGAGTCCTCCGGGAGAAGGGCGGGGTATAAATTTAATAAAACTATAAAACTATAAAACTATAAACCATCATCATTATCCTATGAGGACAATGACAATGATGGTGATGGTGATGATGATGGTACTGCTCCTGCTGAAAACAACTAAGAAAAGTTGGCTGAGGAGATGTTTTCAATAACAGGTTATTCTGTAAGGCTCAGTCTTCCAATAATAGTATGGTACTTAAAGTTATAGATATCTTTGTGCATTCTTTTATAGACTTTAGAAATGAATCCCTCTGAGAAGCAGCAACCTTATGGGCAAAAGCTAAGACAATATGACTCTTGTAACTTGGTTTCTTAAAAATGAATAGGATCTCACTGAACTAAACTATGTGGCCAAGTGCTTCTGTCTCTCTGAATGGATGTTTTGATGTTGGAGTTTGGTTCCCTTCAAAGTGGCTAGAACTACATCAGCCAGAAATTAAACCAATTGACACCTTTTGATGATAGCACTAATTCTTACTGTTCTCCAGTTGCTACTGGCATGAAACTGATTTAGAATGCTATTAAAAGAAAGATATGAATATTTCTTCTACAATTGCAATTTACCGAATGCTGATCTCTCTCTCCCCCTCCCTCTCTCCTCCCCTCTCTCTCCCCCCCCCTCTCTCTCTGTGTGCATGCACGTGTGTGTGAAGCCAATTTAGATATTTCATTTCAATTGCTGCTCTGGTTAAGTCATTAGTAAGTGAGTCCCCAGGGAGAAATATCATATCGCAATGGAGGTGATATCTGACATTAACCAAATGCCAGACTTTTTGATAGAAGAAGTCAAATTAATCTTAGAATGCAACATGAACAGAGTTAATTTCCTAGGAGGCAGAAAATACAAGAGTCATTCTGATGACATTTTGATTATAGCCTCAAGTCATAGGGAACTTATTTAACCTCTTTTTTTGTGCATATAAGTTATTGCTTTTATATTTGTTAGATTTTTCTGAACCCTACCTAATGTTTCCAATTTCTTCTAGTTGCTAAGTTATCTTAAACAAAGAGGTATTCTGTTAGATCTGTAGTCTGATTTCATAACATTATCACAGCCACCCAATTTTAAAAGAGGTTCCCTTTTGATATCTAATAGGTATGCTTTAAAAAGCACATTCAGATTAATGTGTCAAATAATGCCTTAAAAATCCATATTTTATTCAGATTGTTCTCAAATATAATGTCAAACTTTGACTGATCTGGACATGGTGGGATGAGAAACAGGCATCATCTAAGGGTTTTGAACAAAAGTATTGCCATGTGATAAGTAAAGGCAATAATTCTATTTTGGATTTGAGACAAACCAAGACCACTTCAAGTTGTGTGGTTTTCAATTATTATTCTTATCTACATTCCCAAATCTAAGTCCCAGAAGGTTTGAATCCTGTGACTGCATTGCTGATTTCTGAGTCTTCAATCAGCTTGTATGTTGATTTAGTGCAAGGGTGTCAAACCGGCGATGTCACATGACGTGTCGTGACGTATTGTGACTTTTTCCCCATTACCGGCAATGGCGTGAGCACGGTTTTGGCATGATGCATCCGGCCCGTGGGCCGGCAGTTTGACACCCCTGCTTTAGTGTGTTGAGCTTTGACAGTTGACACTGACACATGAAAAAAAATGTGCCACCACTGCTGCTTATGGGACTAAATTTGGATAGTTTCTTGACTGGTGTTGCTCAAGTCAGATTCAGAAGACAGAAATTGGAGAGTGGCCTTGTATATGTCTCTCTCTCTCTCTCTCTCTGAATATATGTGTGTGTGTATCCTAATTATTTCCTAAGATCAATAGATAGATAGATAGATAGATAGATAGATAGATAGATAGATAGATAGATAGATAGATAGATAGATAAATAGATAAATAGATAAATAGATAAATAGATAGATAGATAGATAGATAGATAGATAGATAGAAAGATAAATAGATAGATAGATAGATAGATAGATAGATAGATAGATAGATAGATAGATAGATAGATAGATAGATAGATAGATAGATAGATAGATAGATAGATAGATAGATAGATAGATAGATAAGAAGCCCCAAATGTCATTTGTGGAACCAAGAATGAAACTGATGCAGGAGATGGAGACTTTCTTTTTCTGCTACCGCTTCGTCTTTAACTTTCAGAAAGAAATTAAGTGCTGAGGGACAGGGAGTGCCCTCAGAAAAAGCAATGCTTACCCTTGCTCTAAAAGGTGATTGGCATATGAGCTGCACTCTAAAAAAGCCTCACAATCACCACAGCTCTGATGGAAATTGTTACAGGTCAAAGAATTGTTTGGACTAGATGATCATTCTCTTGCCCTACTCGCTCTATAGCACACAACTCAGATTATGTTCCATCAAAGGGTTCTTTTTCAAATGCTTCGCTTTCCATCAAAGTGTTTTTTTTTTAATGTGTTGCTATTTTCAAAATGCATTTCATTCTGCACAATATTTCAGATGCACTCTGTGTCTCTTTGCCTTCCTCCTGACAGCACGACGTAACCCAGGGACCTAGATAAGGACAGGATTCCTGGTCTTTCTTTTTGCGGAAAGATGAGTGCCTGTGAGTTTTGCTTTTCAATTATCACACCAAATGTGTGGGCTTTAAGGGGAGAGGTCAGCAGCTAGGACAAGGACAAACTCCAGAAGCCCTGAGGATGTTCATCCTACTCTTTTCACAGAAAGAAATGGACAGAACAAACTTACGAATAGGATAATTGGTAGATGAAGAAATGGCCTTGTACAGCAAGGGTGTAGAATTCAGGGGTAGTCAACCTTGGCTCTTTTATGACTCGTGGACTTCAATTCCCAGAATTCCTGAGCCAGCTTAGCTGGCTCAGGAATTCTGGGAGTTGAAGTCCACGAGTCATAAAAGAGCCAAGGTTGACTACCCCTGGTGTAGATTAATATACACTAGACATTCTCCCTTTCACTCATGTCCCCATATTTGTGGAGAAAATGTCAGCGTTCTCAACAGTAGTGGTGATAGCACACTGTCATTTGGCTCTAAATAAAACTGAATTTGGGAAATTTGGGAAAGAAATACATAGAAGAAACGTGCTACAATATATCTAAAACTGAAAGTAAGAGAAAAAGGGGAAATTAATGTACGATTTGTAAACCAATCATAAATGACAAATCATACATTTTGGCCTCATTTTAGAATAAGTTACTACAGGAATCCAAGTTGATTGGATTCCTATCTTCACAACTGGAAAAACACAATGACTAGGAAAAAATGCTGGTACTAACATTTTTTCCCATTTTTTTCCCCAGTGTTGGGGGAAAAGGGCATTATGTTAAAATACAAAATTATTTTCCTGATACCCTAAACATGTCACAGATAAGAAAAAGCAGGCCTAAGAAATACTCTAAAATTACACTGTGTAGGATTACGCCTTCATGGAATATGCAGGAGTTGCCACACTGAATAAATGTATGTTTTTCATTATAGTTTTAGTGCACATTTAAGACACATTATAGGAGCAAAGAAGCATCAAAGAGAAAGGAAGGGAAGCATATTAGATTTAGTAAGTAATCACATCAGTTCTTAATGTATGAATGTATTTTGTGAAAAGAGAGAAAGATGTACCTCTGCTGCCGTCATGGGCTTTCTGGAAAGCCATTTTTCTCAGGAAAAAAGTATTAGTACATGTTTTGCTAGGTTTGTTTTCCTAATGCAAGCATATTTTGTCTTTTTTATTATACATTTTTACAACCAGACTCATTTCCCTTTGCAGCAGTCTCATACAATACAATGGCAGGGAAAATAATTTACTTCATTTGTCTTCTTAATGGATGGACGTTGCTTTGTCTATTGTGTGAGTTTTACACCGATTGCTACCTCTTTCAGGCATGCCCAATAAAGGTCATATTATCTGCCACTAAGGGCCTTCCTGAGCAAGAACAAACCATGAGAGCAAAATGTCACATTAGGAATAAAGGCAACAACATTAACTTCAGCAGAGAAATTTGTATTGGATCCTGTCAAAGTTCTCATAGCCCAGCGCAAATGATAAGGTGATTGGCAGAGTTATATTAATTTCTTAACTGTAGCATCAGATAAGATGTTCAGAGATATCAGGATTTTTCCACACCCTCAAATGCAGTCTCCACTGTCCTCCTTTCCCTCTATGATGTGCTGCAGGCAATGCCATTTCACACACACACATATACACACAAACACAATTTATTGTCATGAATCCTTTAAAAGTTGCATATTCCCTACTTACTACGTGATTTGCATGTCCTCTATATCTTTACTGTTGCTTTCCACATAGCCATTTCTCCAATAATCCGGGATCAATAGCTTATGTCAAATGCATTTTCAAGCATCTCTGTCATTGAAATTCTAATAAGCTGTTTACAGAGACCAAAGGCAGAAATCACTATTGTCAGTTTGTTTGATTCTTAGACATCCTTTCTTAGAAGACCACAGAAATGCCCCCAAATATTTATTTGGTGCAGAAGTATGATTTCTCAGCCAACCAAGTAATCCTGTCACTCTTTTATGGTGATTTTTATTCCTAAAATGAGTGGGGCTTAACTGATTAGAGGATTTTTTTTTTTAGATTTATGGGACATTTCAAAAGGGAAACTGGCCACCTTAGGTCTTGTAGAAGCTTATGATACCCATGCCACATTTAAAACATCTCAAGTCCTCAGTATATCTGGAGTATATCTGAATGATTTTAAGGGGCAATTTATTTACCTTAAGCCTCTGTACTTCATTCTTGCCCACCCACGTTAACATCTCTTTCATCTGCACACTGCTTATTTAAAAATAGCTGGTCTGTTACATCCTACCAGACTCATTCTGTGCACCTGGCTGAATTTCACAGTGCTTTTATTAGGTTGAAAACTCTTTCCTTTTTAATGGATCCTAGTAACTGAATAAACTTTGCACATCCAAAACATTTAGCCACAAATGTCAGCATATGATTCTGGCTGTGAACTGGAAAATGGTGGCTATGTCTATTGCATTTTCAAAGTAAAAGATGTAATATTTTTTTACAGTTTCTCTACTAAGCAATGGACCAATATAGTCAAGGCAATGGTTGAAAAATCTGTTGACCTAATCTCATACGATCTCCATTTTAGAAAAGAGTGAGAAAATATGAGATAGAAAATCGAGTGTCTAATGAGTGAAGGATCATTGCAGTGAATGGATCAACATTAGACAAGAAGAGTGATCAGTGCTGGATCTGTAAGGATTCTCTTTCATATGTCAGAGACAGTACACTTATCAAATTTTTAGGAGCTATAAAATCTTGCTTGCTGAATGAGAGGAATAAGGCACCTGATGGATCATATGCTACCAACTTGCTAGGAAACTTTTTTCCTCCGGTGAATTATTTTTATAGTTAAGAAGTTTTAGAAAGCCAATGATTTTCTATCTCCCATTTATCAACAGCTTAGCTTTGAACATCTTTCACTATAGAGAGCGAACATTTTATCCGTATATCTTTCCTCTTTTAAGGCATCCAAACGTGAATCCTCAGAATGTAGTGGATATTACTATATCTGTCTCATTCTCTGACAAAAGCAAATCAAAATATGGAATTTATAAATCAACTTCAATTTAAGAATTTGCAAAACCAAAATCAAGCATCTTTCTTAAAGCACATTTGCAACTATCTGCTTATATCAAATTGCAAAAATGCAAATACTTCTAGGATGATAATTACAGTTTGTTAACCACCTATAAAACTCAAATTTGATTTCCAAAGATTTTCTTTACTTTTACTTAATAATGTATATTTCCTGAAATAAGAAAATATTATCAATTTAACTTATTTAAACACATTCCCAAGTCCTTTTCCTACTTAGTGCCCGATCTACAAGAAATACGTTTTCTTTCATAAAAATAAATTGATTTCTTTGAATTCTGTTTAAACAAAAATATTCTGGTCATCCTAGTTTAGTTCAGTAATCTGCTGCTTTTTCTTTCTAAATAGTGTTATGACTTTGCAACAACATGCATTTATGGTTTTATGATTCCTAGTTTCTGTTTTTCTGCACTTATAAAATCCCTAGTGCAAATTCTCTTTGCAGAAAGATTTCTTAATTCTCAGAATAAATCCTTCAGCTATGTGAATTTTAGATGTAATATTTTAGTTAATGAACCATTTATTTGAACATATCTAATAAAATTACCCTTGTTTCTCCTGGTTGTGCTATACCATGTTGAGCAAAAGTGAAGTTGCAAATTGTGGCAGATTTGTGACACCAGCATTTTCTCTTCATAATTCACCTATGCTTTTCCATACTTTGTTGGTTTGTTTATATCCCACCTTCATTATTTTTACAAATAAGTCAAGTTGCTAAACATATCCAACACACATTTCTCTTCCTATTTTCCCCAAAACAACAATCCTGTGAGGTGGATAGGGCTGAGAGAGAGTAACTAACCCAATAGGAAAACCAGTATAGGAATATATAGGAAGACCAAATTGCTTCTTGTATACTATTCTAAATCTAAAATTAACATACAATATTTTCAGGTGAAATGCTTTGTCTGTATGCAACTAACTGTGGCAAAGTTGGAAGCACACAGTTTGCCTTGAAACCAGACTAGATGGTTACCATAATGGGCAGGTACTGTAAAAACCCTTCCACTAGAGAGACAGTTTTTACCTATGGCACCAAGTGGGTAGCAGAATAGGATATAAGAATTTGAACCTCAATTTCATTATAAATAGAGCTTGCATTTGCTACACATAATCACTGATTAATTTCATTATTTCTTGCAATAAATTTATCAGATTGAAAACTTGAGTCTCCACTCACATCACTTCCATTTCTTGTGCCTGGCAAGAGAAAATTGACATTATGGATTCATACATTTTTTTTTAACATTTACAAGAGGTTTTGTCACAATTTGAGAATGCTGGGAGAACTGTTTGAGTGTTAGAGGTGGGATATAAAATAACTTCTATTCTTATTTTCTAGAATAAAGAAGATAAAAGCAACAGGGCTGAATTTGCTCCAGGAAAACATTCAGACCAATAAAGCAATTATTCTGTGACAATTCAGAAGAAAGTAGACAAATTTCTAGAAATAAACAAGATATTGTTCAGAGTTACTCAATTAAAATAAATTGGTTGAAAATGAAAGAATCTGTGTTTTTTTGTTTAAAAAATAACTCAACTAATCATTTCACTGATTTTGTGGAAGTTCTTTAACTTGTAGTCTTGTAATATATTTATACATTTTAAGAAATAGGATTAACAGTAATCAGCATGGTTTCTAGTGGTTTCTAAATGAGTTAGAAAATAACAATATTTTAGCATTAAGTTCTGTTAGATAAAGCTATTGAAAAAAAACCTATGCATATAAAAATGTTTATTTCTTTTTAAGATACAAGATGATGGTATTTTTCAAAATGACATCCTGGAATTTTCAGTAGGTATAATAGAGGTTTCCACAAAATGGTTGACCTTGGAAGTGGACTTGTCTATTCACAAAATGGCTTTCATTTTATGGATTATACCTAGGCACAAGGTATGCATTTACTGGTAGGTGATTATTCCCTTCTATCACTCTTGTCCATTGAGATGAATCTTGTTCCTTGTGATCTCAGCTTACTTTGTCCCTTTTCTGAGTAACTAAGCACACTTCCCAACAAAGTGTGAGATTGCATCCAGTCATTTGCTTTCTTTCCTAGTGATGTCCATTCATGAATACAAAGATGATAATAGAGGCCTGTTAGCAGTTCAGCATAATGTTTTTTTAAACATTGAAATAATGTTTCCTTGTTGCCTTCAGGTCATTGTTGATTTCTGGTGACTGCCTGAATTAGTCCTTGCACTTTTCCTTGGCAACATACTGGCAGTGGGGTTTGCTATTGCCTCCTTCCTAGGGCTGAATGGCCCAAGGTCCAACTCACCTAGCTGGCTTTGTGCCTAAGGCAGGACTAGAACTCATAGTCTCCCAATTTCCAGCCCAGGGGTTTAACTATTACACCAAACTGACTCCAGTTGAAAGACTATAAACTCAGTAGTAGACATCTGGTGTTCTTTAAATTGTTGAAAGTAAAATAATCAGGTCCAGTTTCAAGCTGGGAGTAAATGAAATGGAGGCTAAGACACTGGAAATAAAAATGGAGGGCTGCTTAGAAAGAAGGTTCTAGTTTATTGATGAGCACAACCTGCAACAGCATGCAGTTCTGGGACAGCTGACCAAATAGATGGAGAGCGGATAGATCTTTATAGGGCTCTGAGATTTTGAAGTGGAAATGATTCTGGACTGTGCAATGAGGTAGACACTTTTGTGTCTTTTGCTAGTCTGAAGAGGGTGTAGGATTAATCCTATTATGTCCTAAAGGTCATGTCCTATCCTGTCCTTAGATTTTGGGTGTGTGGGAATGTAAATTCTTAATCCCATCATTGTGGAGGCTGAAGGCATTTTGCTTATGAATGGTGTGCCCCAAATCTGCATTTCTAGTTGGCCTCCTGAGTTTCTGCTTGGGGCAGGGGGACTGGGGATTGTTTCTGCCTAAGATTTTTTCCCTCCATTTCTCCTTCAGGGGAAATATAATATTCTGCCTTTTTAATATCCCCCAAAATATTTTTTTCTCTAGGAGGGTGCATGCTGACTTTCTACAAAATAAAACAAGCAGAAGCCAGGAATCCAAAGGTTCACAAGGCAATTGGATTTTCTTGTTTTTCTTTGAAGATGTTTCACTTCTCATCCAAGAAGCTTCTTCAGCTCTTGGATGAGAAGTCAAACATTTAAAAAAAAAAACCAAGAAAGTCCAGTTGCCTAGTGAAAAAGCACCTTGGGATAACTATGACCTGGATGACTGAGAATCTCCATAGACAGAAGCCAGGAACATTCAACTTTCTGGAGGATACATTTTCAAAAGAGCTGGTTCTGCAGGACATTATTATTTTGTAATAATGCCTGCAATAAAAAAAAGTTAGCCTAACCTAATAGGTAAAAAAATAATGTGAGGGAAATCATGGGTAAAGCTACTTCAGATTTTTACTGAAGACATCATATATTAGACTTTTATTTACTCTTGTTGAAACTCATGGTACTGAAATCTACCACCTAAAAGGATTTATTGTTCACTTTTTTAAAAAGTTACTATTGAACAAAGGAATACAATATTTGGTATTTTGAACTCTCAGGAAAATCTCACCAAATTGTGAAGAAAAAGGAAGAACAAAAATACTTTTAGTACTAATTACATAGATGTGAATTAAGCTGCAGAAAATTAATTTATGAAGACAAGCATTAAAATAGGGTGTCAAATTGAATAGTTAGGGAATAGGTGCTAAAATAATTATTGGCACGTTTTGTATAATACAGTAAAGTAACTTCCATTCCATCTGATAAAAATTTTATATATAAAATTTGCACAAAGACAGGGAGGAGTAGGAGAAGGAAGAGGAGAAGGAGAAGGAGGAGGAGGAGGAGGAGGGGAAGGGAGGGAAGGAGGGAGGGAGGGAGGGAGGGAGAAAGAAAGAAAGAAAGAAAGAAAGAAAGAAAGAAAGAAAGAAAGAAAGAAAGAAAGAAAGAAAGAAAGACTTGGTACTTAATTGTGATGCCCCAAAAAGAGTTTGCATTGTGGGAAGTCAGCTCCCCAGAGAAGGAAATATTAAAAGGGCAGAAAAATATATTTCCTCCAAGGATCTTAAAGAGACAGAAAAGCAGGCCCAGTTTTCCTTGATAGCCCCAAGTCTCCCTCCCACAAGCAGAAGCCAGCCCTGTACAAATGCAGATGTAAACCATCAGGAAAGTTGGAGCTAGAAGCTTAGGAAGACAAAGACCTAAAATCTGCATACCCCACCTGAGACAGGACATGGTAGGATTAACTCACAAAGGCCAAAGGGCACACCCAGGCTCAGGTCAGAATATGTCACAGGAAATACAAAGCCTGAAACAGGAACAGGAAACCACTTCAAACAAAAGGCTAGAGAGGATATAAAAACCTAGTACCCACATGTGCTCAGCCCTTCTTTTCTCTCCTCTTTCCTGCCAGAAACATCTTTCGGTCTGCCTCTTCAATAAACTGCAAACTTCTTTCTAAAGCAGTCACCATGTTGTTTATTTATCCCCGGCTTGGATGAACCAGGACGAAGACTTTTCATTCAACAATTTGGCACCATCATTAGAAAATGATTGGATGTTGACATTTGGCTAGACACACTGAAGAGAAGCTTCAGACACTACTTATCAGACAGCATGAACTCTATCCTTTATATTAAAACTACTTCGCCTGGTTGCCAAAATAGTAATTCTATGTAAAGACTCATAAAACATAGATTGCTCTCCAGACTGCAGTTATTATTAAAATTATTTCTCAGAAATTGTTATTCCTATTTCTTCAGTAATTACCAAGGAAATATGATTTGATTCAACATTTGTTCTTCCAGTTATATTTATCTGGATTGCTTTGGGCAGGATGGAAGGAAGAACTTCAGAGTCATAATGTCAGATTAATCCAATGTTAACTGGGAAGAGATTTGGTGACCAGTGTCACCCCTTTTCCAATCCCGCTGGCTCATTATGGCGATTAAAGAAATCTTTAATTTCTTGTCTTTTCACTGGAGAAAATTGTGTGATCCTCAGGGAAATGTTAAGAAATGAGGAGTCTTAGTATTCGTGTATCTGATACCTATGAAATATTCATCTTTATTTTCCCAAACTGGTTTCTCAGTGCAATATCAGACCTTGTTCCATATTTTCAAGTGAAGGAGACAGCTGGGTCTGCTGGAATTTGCTGTTTCTCCACTCCTTTCATATGTGCATGCAATATCATGTCATAGGATCAAGGGTGGGACTTGTATTGAGGCACCATTTTTATCAGTCTAACACCTCTGCCTGATTCTTCCATTCCAATCCAGGTAGACCCAAAGATGCATTTATTTCATTTCTGACAATTCTGAATTTAGTGTTTGTTTAGTTGTGGGATAGCACTAAAAAGAAAAAAAGAAAAGAAAAATGAAGGGCAAAGAAGGTGTCATTTTTCTTTCATTTTGTTATTCTATATTTATCTTAATATTTACACCTTTTCAAAATGTTGAAAATCTGTGCCCTTTTGAAAAAATAAACACAGCAGATATATTTCTGCAACAATTCTTATGCATTTCATCTTTTTCTAAAGAAAACTCCATATTTTAAAGCATTTACATATAGTCTAATCATTTTGGGTTTTTTTCAGATTCTAATTATTGTTAATTTGGTCCACCGCATAGTCAGCCAGATGTGTAGACTGGATTTGGCATTTTTATCCAACTTTGGAGTGCTTCCCAAGGATCTGGAATAGGCAGATGATGTTTGATGGTGTTAAATGTTGAAGGATGTAAACTGTTCACAGTAAAGGTGCCTTTTGCAATCGATGGTGATTTTTCTACAGTTTTTTTCCAGTTGTCCTGCAGTTGTTGGCATTATTATTGTTATTTGTACGGCATTTATGTATTAACAGATTGCCAGTCATAGGATGATGGATGTTACACACTCAGTATGTGAAAGACAAAGCACTGCTAGGTTTCATCACTGAAAAGGGGGGACGAGTTGATATCTGCCTTGCAATTCCCTGAAACCTTTCTTTTCCTGCCAAAAAGCATCTGTTTTTCTACCTGATTCTCAAAATAATTAAGACGGTCCTTCTATTTTTTTTCCCATGTTTTTGGCTTAGTTGATAGCTGGAGATGTTGGAGAGACCACTGTTGATACGGTTGCTTATGTTATTTTGGTACCTGTAATATTTTTCAATCATTCTACAGCACTCATGGGTTCCTTTTTAAAAAAATGCACATCGCTATTGAATAGTCTCACTGCCATTCCTTTCAACTAAATATCAAATTCTGTTATCCTCTTTTCTTACCCTTTTCATTTGTTCTTTCTTTCTTGTGATGCCTCCATTGCCATTATCATTTTTTTCACCTTTGAGCCCATGTAGGTGAATACAGAGGTTTCTGCTGTGCCCTGCTCTTTGTGAAATGTTTTTGTGAGCTTGGTCCCTCCTCCTCCTTACAACCTTCAGAACCCATCATGATGCCTTGAAGGCTTGTTAATGCATTCGAGTTCGGGCTGAACATGAGCTGCTGTCCTCTGTGCTCTTGTCTCTCCTGTTTTATGTCCTGTGTTCTGATGTAATTTTATTTGGTTTCAAGTGCACATAATTCTATAATTATTTTACAAGAAAAAAAAAGAGGTAGCTAAATAAACAACATTGCACGTAGCAGATTTTATTTTCTTCAGAGATTGATTTTGTCCCTATTGGATCCGTTTTAGAAAAGAGCAACGGAAACCTGGGGCTTGAAAGGGTCGTTTTCCAAAACCCAATTTACCTGCAAATTTCAGCATATCCATCTGCCATCCAGGACTACTTTGCCCTTCTCTGCTGGCATTTGCATGACACATACCCATTTAGTGATGGGGGAAATACTAAATTTTTGCTCATGCCTTCATTTAAGATACAATTCATGCCCTGGTAAAAGATCCAGTTCTCAGCTGCCAGATAGATCATTAGCTTGGCAGGGAAGAGTAATGCTTCATTGTTTCCCAAAGGACTCCAAAACACAATTTTCAGCTAAATGACTGCCATTGTTGAATGCACATAGATTTAAATACAAGATTGATAGTTGCCTGAAGGCTGCTGGGGTGCCATCAGTCAATCAGCAGGAGCTGCCTGAGGCGATGAGAGAGTGAGTGAGAGAGTGGGAGGATACATGACTGAGGCTGAGCAGGGAAGGAGCTGAGCTGAGTCATAATAGCTTCCTGATATCCTTCCTGTAAGAAATCCTGGTTTCCTTTTTTTGTTTGCAGAGAATACAAATCTGGACAGGTCACTTGCATGCATAAGATCTCTAAGATCAGCACAGTCTTTCCAGGGTTTAACTCTTATGAATTAATGCTATGCCAGATGCCCAGGAACATCTGAACTGAACTGAACTGCCCCACTTTCAGACATCCTGAGACAAGATTGAGTCCCAGGAAGGAAAGGAAGTACATGGAAGACAGATTCTTATCTGTGTAGCCTGATCACACTGCAAGTTGAGAGAGGATCCTGAAAATGTCTGTAAAATTCTCCTTGGTGGGATGCAGCATGCTGCACTAGCTTAACCATGAGGCAACAGTGGTTTTGAACAATCCTCCCTCAGTCTCTGCATCCTTCTCAGCTGCCCAAATCTCAGTTAAATTTCTGTGACGATATCCTACACAAATTCCTTCCACAGAACAATGACAGATTAGGAACCACAGGTGTCAGGACACTACAAAGTAATGGAGAGAAGGGCAACTAAAACTAAACCAAATCAATTTGCAACACCAATATCTGCTTCCCCTTTGGAACAGTACAATAAACAAAAAAAACCGCCTGGAACCTTCAATTAGTTTAGAATCAGTGGTGTGCACAGTTTTGGGTGCCCCTAGGTTTAGCTATGCAATGTAAAGTAGACAACAATCTATTTTTTGGTAAGCTAGAAAAATATGGGATAGACAGAATCACCATCAGATGGACTTGTAACTGGCTGACAATCCAGACTCAATGAGAATTCCTTAACAGTACTATACATCTACATGGAGGAAAGTAAGCAGTGGGGTACCACAAGGTTCTGTCTTAAACCCATTACTTTTCAATATCTTCATAAATGACTTAGATGAAGGAATAGAAGGGGAACTCATCAAATTTGCAGATAACACTAAGCTGACAGGAATAGCCAACATCCCAGAAGACAAGTTCAGGATCCCAAAAGATCTTGACAGATTGGAACAATGGGTCCTATTCAGCAAAATGAAATTTAATGTAGAGAAAAGCAAGGTTTTACACTTAGGCAGGAAAAGCCAAATGTACAAGTACATATTATGCAAAATCTTTCAAGAAAACAGTAACTGCGGGAGAGAAAACCTAACTTTTCCTAAAGATGTCCTACCTGTCCTATCAGGTTAAATAGGCTTTGCATACTTCTAGTCCCCTCCCTTAAACACTGCCACATTATGGGAGCTAGAAATCCTGCCTTTTCTCTGGCAATATCCTCCAGATGTTCAGCATCTCTACATTCCTAGTCTTCTAAAACACACTGAAGACCTGTCTTTTCCCCCAACTGCAGAGTGCATGTTGGAAGCTTGATTTGGTGCCAGGTAAAGGATTACATATAAGAAAATAGTCCAAACATGTTTAAGGTATTTATAATTTTATGCTGTACATATCAGAAAGTGCAAGTGGAATGCTAAAACTCAGGGCTAATATTGAAACTGAAGTAATGTTTCCTATACATTTTTTAAAATGTTTTTCTCTATTGACTTAATAGTTGTTAATTGCCTGGAACGTGAGGGATCAAACTGTACAAAATTAGAATACAGCATTGAGAAAAAGGTATCTTTATTTTCATAGGTTTTTCTTATAGATTCTTCTGTTTAAAATAATTTTGTGGAAAATAACTTGCTATCTACAGTTCTTCAATATCTCTTGTATTATTGTTTGAGTCGTTGTTGGCATTTGATAATTTCTTATATGTGTTTCTGGAAACCACTCAAGTGTGATTTAAGAAATCCAATAACATAACTGCAGTAAAGAATCATAGTTAGGTCCACTGAAGAGGAGCACTCCAATAAAATTATAGCTTTAATTTTAAAGCTGACCTTTAGTATAATTTAGTAAAGGATTTTTGTTCCTAAATGAAAAAGAGGTGTTTCTCTTTGTCTGTGTATATGCATAGATATATGTAGGCATGTTTGCTGATGTATGTACGGATGTGAATCTGCATATAATTTTTAACTTGCACAGCTTTTATATTGTAGTGAATTGGTTTAGGATTATGTATAAGAGAGGGAGAGGGAAAGGGAGAAGGAGAGGGAGAGAGGGAGAGAGGGAGGGAGGAAGGGAGGAGAGAGAGAGAGAGAGAGAGAGAGAGAGAGAGAGAGAGAGAGAGAGAGAGAGAGAGAGAGAGAGAGAGAGAGAGAGAATATTTTCCTGAATCAATTCACAGCATGAGAAAGGCCTCTTCCCTGAAAATTATGGACTGTATTCTACCATACAGCCTAAGAAAAGATTTGAATCAGTATCTCCCCATATTTATATCTCAGATAAATGATAAACAAAATATTTTCATTATTTATTTCTATCCTATCGTTATTATTTTTATAAATACGCCAAACACACACAATGCTCCTTTCTCCTCCTATTTTCCCCACAAGTCAGCTGAGTTTGACTGAGAGGCAGTGATTGGCCCAAAGTCACCCAGTTGGCTTTCATGCAAAGAGTTTATACACCTCCTGGTTTCTAACCTGATGTCTTAAACCAGTGTTTCTCAACCTTGACAATTTTAAGGCATGTGGACTTCAACTCCCAGAATTCCACAGCCAGCATTGCTGGCTGTGGAATTCTGGGAGTTGAAGTCCACATGCCTTAAAATTGTCAAGGTTGAGAAACACTGTCTTAAACACTAGGCCAAACTGACTTTGAATATGCAATGAACCCTACAATCTTTCCCATTAGAAGCCAAAAGGGAGTGTTTTTGTTGGCAGATCCAGTGCCATTTCTTCTTGTTGTTTATCTCAGGAGAATGATGTCCCACCTTTGGAATAGCCACACCTGCAATGAGCAACACCATCAGTATTGGGAAACATTTATCTCCAAGCAGTGGTGGAATTCAAATAGGTGAACAACCGGTTCTCTGTGTGGATGCCACTTCCGGAAGTCCGTTCTGGGCCTGGGCAACAAAAAAATAGCTACCGGTTCTGCCAAAGTGATGCAAACCGGCTGAATACCACCACTGTCTCCAAGTAATCCTACCGGAGCTGTGAAATTATTAAAATTCTACAAAGTGGGCATAATAATTGCTTCCTTTCCATCACCAAAACGTGCACAAATGGCTTTCCTCTGAGACAGGGAGAGATTGACCTGGATTCCAGCTGAGATAACTGTGGGTCCGTCTACAAAAAGAAGACTTGCAACCAAATGGCACTTCTTATTTTAAGTAGCAGTGCTCCAGAGTTCCCTATTTTAAATCTTTTGCTTATATAAAACAAGTGGAGCAGTACCCAAACCCCAGTATGTTCCAAGTCCAGCAATTACACTCAGAATAAGGAAGGGAGCAGCACTGTAAAGATGGCATGGTAAATGAAGGGCACATGCTTCCACTTTCCTTCGGAGATGAATCATATGTATTATTAACATCTGGGGAACTAGCATCACTATACTAAATTTATTAAATCTGGAAATATATATCATTGCAGGCCACCAGTTAAAAGAGGCATATCAGAATCAATTATTATTCCAGTATTTCTATATTTGGAGGACACCAGATTGGGAAAAGGTGCAGTGGATATGAAGGTTGGGTATTGCAACTGTTGAGCTTCAACATATTTAAAGGGCACCATTGGGTAAAGCTGCTCTAGCCTTTCATTGCCAACTGATCATTTAGTAAACCATCTAGATATGAAACAGTTCTGTAGCAACTATAGAAGGGATGTTTAAATTGTAACCTTCATATTATCCTAAAATACAATGTCCATACATGGCCTTTTTTATATCTACAAATGAGATGGTTCTGCATAAAACCATCTCAAAAATGAAAGGACATTGGCTTTTTCCCCATAGTGCTTGCATGAGTACCTGAATGAGACTAGAATTTAAACAGAACAGCATTTTCAGATTTTGGAAGGCTAAATGCAGACCATAGTACTAATGAATGTACAGTTTGTGGGTTGGTCATCACTGGAAGGTAAGAGTGGAGAGGAGGCAAATGGCAAAATATATACCGTGTATGCACTGATTTTGTAATGCAAGCATTGCTCCTTATATGCTTGTGTGTGAAATTGTGCTTTAAATACAAGAGTGGAGTTTGCAGTGTGATGCCATAATACACATTATCTGAAGGTAGGTAAAGTGGGGGAGAGTGACAAAAATAGTATGGCAATGCTAACTCTTCCCCATTGTATATGGGTGGTGTGGGTAGCTGTGGTTGATTTAATTATTGAAACCCACAAATTTATATTTTGTCAAAATCCTAAAGACTCATAAGGGTGTAAAGTGAACTATTTGATACAGAGAGTTAGTGTTGGGATTGGAAGGGCAAAAATAGCTGTCCTCCTCTATCACATTCCAATTCAAATTCAAAAGTCCTCATTTAATAACCACTCATTCAGGGGTCTTTTGAAGTTATGAAAGCACTGAATGAGGGGACTTAAGTCTGGTCTTTGTGGTAGTGTCTCTGTAGTCATGTGACTGTGAGATGCTGCGATTGTGTGGGATAATAACAGCAGCTGGGACTGCCAGAATTGCAATCATAAGTCAGCATGATCATGTGATGTTGTGCTTTACGACTGCGTCAATAATAATAGAATTCCCAGTCCAAATTACCATTGGTAAATGAAGACTGCCTGTATTATTAAGTCTGAACTGAGATCAAATTAAAGAACCACAAGAAGGAAGTTCAGCCTAACAAGCTCATAGCATGACTTTTCTTTGAAGCTTAAGCAGTGGCTAATTTTCTTCCATGATGTTAGTGAAACTGTCACTATATTTCCATGGGTTTTGTCTAAGTAATAGGCAAAATATACTTCAGAATCTTGGCAACAGCTGTTTTCTCTCAGGATCTCACAAAGGCACAAGGATCACCCCCCCCCTTTAAAAAAAATAATCAACGAATAGAACTCTTGTCACTATTAAATGAGATACCACCCTTTGGGCTTCTAAGGCATGCCACCTCAAAAAAAAATATGAAATATTATTTTAACACTGTATATGTCATCTAAAGCAGTGGTTCTCAACCTGTGGGTCGGGACCCCATTTGGGGTCGATCGACCATTTCACGGGGGTCACCAAGCAAGGCTGTCCGCCATTTTTTTGTCCGCCATTTTTTTCCCCTTTTCCGGCGGGTGCCTTACCTCCCTTGGGCTGGGCCAGCTGGTGGTCGGCCTGCTCCGTCTCTGCCGCTTGCCAGCTACGCCTCGGCCAGCGCAGGGGGCGGAACCACACATGCGTGGCGCTCCCGGGCAGGGAAAGTCCTCGACTTACGACCGGTTTAGTCCTTGACTTATGACCGGTTTAGTCCTCGACTTATGACTGGTTGGGGTCGCGGCATTAAAAAGGTTGAGAACCACTGATCTAAAGGAAGATGGACACTTAGAATAAATTATGGCAAACAGAAAAAAGACACCCTATAGCTACTAGCTTTCCCCCTCAGCAATATCACAAAGTATCTGCTGAATGCAAGGCCATTTTGAAAAGCAGTTTTCAACATGACTTCAACTTTTCCCATTTTTCTTGCCCTTGCAAATGTGGGCATAATCTTATAAATATATTCATGCAGTATAAAACACCTGTGAATTCTATCCCTGGCTTGCCCAAGCAGTGTTAAAATGGTTTTATTCTCTGATCCAACAAGGAATTGCTTGGCAGAGTTTGTTATGTTAAAACTTTTCCAAAATCAATTCAGCCACTGACCTTTAATAAAGCTGACATTTAATAAGATATATCAGTTGTTCAGACAGTACATGACTGTTCACTTCAATGCCTGATACCTGTCCTGATAGCTTTGCTCTGAGATTTCTCGTTCTTTGGAGAGCTGGATAGGGTTTTTTAAAAAACTAATTTTATCTATTATTCCTCTTTTGTCTGGGAAAAGTCATAGATTTTTTTTAAAAAATGACATGGCTATTCAAAGGGCCAGGTCAGCTTCTCTCACAGTTCTGCCATGGCCACTGATGAAGACTTCAAATCAATCATGAGAGGAGGATCAAGAAAATCTACCGTCTTGGGTAAGGTGATGTGATTTTCATTTTGTGTTTGTGACAATTTTCCGATCATTTCTTAGATGTCCTCTTCTCTCCCCCCCCCCCCAAGAGTTTCTGAAGCCCAGACTAACCCTTTTGAAACTGTGTAACATGCCTACTAGGTCTTTTCTATGCTGAGTGAAATCCACTTTAAAAAACAAAAACAAAACACCAAACCTTCCCCCAAATGTCAAATAAGAAGCTATATCCTTTTGAAAATGTCTGTGCAATATCATAGTGATGCTGGAAAAATGGAGGGCTTACATCACAATGACTTAAATCAATATGACCCCCATGGTTGCTGCTGCTTCATGGCTAGGAGGGGTAAACAAATAGGAATTCACCAATCATGAGCTGTGGTAAGCCTGATCCTGACAGAAGGCCAAAGCAGAGGAAGGAGATGACACCTAGAAAGGCATTTCTTAAGCCAGTTTGATTTCGAATTTATTTACTCATAGGAATCAAATGACTTAATGCTGTAATGCAGAAAAGCCCAAAGAGTGTTACAGGATTGTATATTCTGCATAAATAGCTTCCCTGCGGACTGAAGATATAGTTTTCAGGGCTGGTGGAGAACTATTTTTTTGCTGAATTCACACCACACCAGAAAGTGCTTTAGCTGGTTTTTGCATTTGTACATTGCATTGATTCAATGTATTCAATAAACTATCATGAAGTCAGTAACATATACAAACCTGATTTGTGGCTGGATAAATATAATTATATACCTTGTACAATAACTATCACTGCCTGTTTTCTAACATCCATGGCACTGTACTATTATGAGACTTTAAGGTATATCGTATGTATCAAACGAAAGTCTCTATAAAATATTAATGGACAATATTGATTTATACTTTAAATACTTTAATTGAAAGGATGTACAGGCAATCCTCAACAGTGTGTTTAGTGACCATTCAGAGTTAAAACGGCCCTGAAAAATGTGATTTAAGACCGTTTTTCATAGTTATAACCTTTGCAGCATCCCAAAATCCTGTGATCAAAATTCAGATGCTTGGCAACGGATTCATATTTATGACCGTTGCTGTGTCCCAAGGTCACGTGATCACCTTTTGCAACCTTCTGACCAGCAAAGTCAATGGGAAAGCCAAATTCAGTTAACAACCAGGTTACTAACTTATCAACTGCAGTTATTCACTTAACAGCTGTGCCAAGAAAGGTCGTAAAATGGGGCAAACCTCACTTAACAAATGTCTCACTTAACAACAGAAATTTTGGGCTCCATTGTGGTCATAAGTTGAGGACTACCCATATTTTCATATTTCATTTGGATGGCATTGATGTTGGTGAAGAAGAGGGCGTAAGTTGAGTAGTTCTTGCTGTTCATGCCTAATATTTGTTTTTTGGACATTAGACTGAAGAACCATTCAGACCTTTTTTTTCTGTTGTCTCCCCAGGTCAAAAAAAGCACCTCTGTTTCCTGGTCTTCCTTTCAGCACCTCTCTAGGAGGACTGAGGTCTGAAACATTCCTTCTGTTCATAATGAGCTTTCACTCAAGACATTGATCAATAGCAGAAACTAACAGATCTGTCTCTATTCCTTGTTTCTCTAACTTGCATCTGCCAAGATAGATTAGACCATTGCCAAGGTCACACCATATGTTGCAAGTGAATGAAAAGATATCTGCTTGACTTTTTATAAGACCAGACGGCAAAAAGACAGGACTGTAGCTAAAATGTGTGCACCGTGACAGATTAAATCTGCATCAAGGTCACAAAGGATATTTTAGTGGACCTCTTGACACACCTGGGCATGAAAATGCAATTTCCACCAGACAGACAGGTTTCTGCTGGCTAGAAAATTAATACAAGAAAAGTAATGCATCTCTGGATAAAGAGAAGTGCTTTGCTCTGGTGTGAAAGTCTAATTCCAGTTTCAAAACATTCCCACCTAAATTGTGGCACTCCCAAACAAGAGGTTTTCTAAATATGTTTGGATGGCAATGCTAATTGCAAATTTTGCATCTTGCGGAACATGCTATCTGACTAATATAGAATAAACCTGCTCCTTTTTTGTTAAAAAAAATGAATAGTTGATCTACAATACAATAAGGTTTAACCAAAGGTATACCAGTAGAAACAGCAAGTACTAAATAACCCAGCCACTGGGAATTTTTGAATCAGCTAAATGCACTTTGAAGTTGGCAGGATTCAAAAAATATTAGATTTGATAAAAAAAAATTAAATACCATAAGCTAGAAGGAAAAAACTGCAAAGTGACTGCAGCTGTTTAATTTTTTAGAAGAATAGGATGAAAATAGCAGGAATTATAGACCCTTTAGAGGACTTTAAATGCCCTGGCTACTTTAAGTGGGATTTTTAATCCAATTTATTTTTGAAATATCCGTTTGCATGTCTTTTAAAGCAGAGGTAGCTGGGCTGAGGAAAGAATATCACAGTGCCATCCAAAATGTTTAGCGAAGAGACCATGGAGAACTGCGGAAAACATTCCCTTCACTCTAAAAATAATAACTTTCAAAAACTGTTAAAAATAAAGACTAATAATAGAAAAGTCTACCACCCTGATTACTTGTTTTTCTGAACTGACATGCTTGTTGGCATCTCATTACCAACATTAGCCTTTTGGGAGAATGATTTCACAGGTTGAATTGTGAAGTATGTGTGTCATTGTGAATATTGTGTGCATCTACCTGTATCTCTATCATCTATCAATCATCTATCATCATCTATCATCTATCTCTAGTCTCAGTATCATCTAGTGGGGATTCAGCCGGTTCGCACCAGTTTGGCAGCTAATTTTTTGTTGCCCAGGCCCAGAACGGACTTCCGGAAGCGGCATTCACACAGAGAACTGGTTGTTCACGTATTTGAATCCCACCACTGGTATCATCTCTCTCTCTCTCTTTCTCTTAATCTCTATCATCTAGCATGTGCTGCAGCTGCCAAAAAGGCCAACACAGTGCTGGGCTGCATTAACAGAGGGATAGAATCAAGATCACGTGAAGTGTTAATACCACTTTACAATGCCTTGGTAAGGCCACACTTGGAATGCTGCATCCAGTTTTGGTCACCACGATGTAAAAAAGATGTTGAGACTCTAGAAAGAGTACAGAGAAGAGCAACAAAGATGATTAGGGGACTGGAGGCTAAAACATATAAGGAACAGTTGATGGAATTGGGTATGTCTAGTTTAATGAAGAGAAAGACGAGGGGGGACATGATAGCAATATTCCAATATCTCAGGGGCTGCCACAAAGAAGAGGGAGTCAAGCTATTTTCCAAAGCACCTAAAGGCAGGACAAGAAGCAATGGATGGAAACTAATCCAGGAGAGAAGCAACCTAGAACTAAGGAGAAACTTCCTGATAGTTAGAACAATTAACCAGTGGAACAACCTGCCTCCAGAAGTGGTGAATGCTCCAACACTGGAAGTTTTTAAGAAGAGACTGGACAGCCATTTGTCTGAAATGGTATAGGGTTTCCTGCCTGAGCAGGGGGTTGGACTAGATGACCTTCAAGGTCCCTTCCAACTTTATTATTATTATTATCTCTATTCCTATATTATCTCAGTCTCTGTCTCTATATCTCTACCTCTATCATCTCTATCATTTCTATTGGGAAAAAGTATTTGCAAGAATTAAAAGGTGTAAGACAGGAGGATTGAAAGTACTGAAGAACTGCAATAGATTGGACACAGACTAACAAGGCATCTTGTTAGATTTGAGGAAAATAAAGAGAAAAATAGACCAGATTTTCTTGAGAAAGAGGACCAGAATAAACATGAGCCTCACCTTCCAAGAAAATCTGTCCAAATAATATCTAGAAGAAGAAAGTGATGAAAATAGAAGAGCAGAACATAAGCATGGTTTGCAGAAGGTACTAAGACTGTGTGATGTCCAAATCTGAATCTAAAAAGAAGCTTTGGATTTTGCACCTATTCTCTCCTACAGATTTCAAAGGTAAATTGCAATCCAGAGAAGAGAATGACCAGCAGTTGCCTTGATAGATTTAATTATAGTAGCAATGAGTATATCTTTGGAAGATCTGAAAGACCAGATTAGGACAGATCATTAAGGAGAAAAATTATTCATATAGTCACTAGGAATCAGCAACAACTTGGCATTCAATCATCACCAAGAGTTACCTAGTTTAGCAAGGCTGGATGCATTTTATATGAAATTCTGTGTAATTGTTGCCTTTGCTTGGTTTTCTATATTGGCCTTTCCCCAATAAACTCCATTCTATATCTAGAAATTTGGTTTCATTGACTTTAATGAATTTCCCATTAAACACTTCTCCACATACAAGTTACACAGCTATATAACTAGTCCCGAGATTTTAGAATTTATAGAATCATAGGGCTGATACAATCATACAAGGTTTATTAAATTCAATATTTCT
Source organism: Protobothrops mucrosquamatus (assembly GCF_001527695.2). Taxonomy (NCBI): domain Eukaryota; kingdom Metazoa; phylum Chordata; class Lepidosauria; order Squamata; family Viperidae; genus Protobothrops; species Protobothrops mucrosquamatus. Next base: position 29,964 of record NW_015387635.1, read on the forward strand.
GGGCTTTGGCAGGAAGATACAAAGCATCTTCCTTTCTAATTTTCTGTGGATTAGGATGAAATAAGGCATTCTTATTGGAAAGCCTAAGAACTCTCCAATTCCCTAGACTAAGGAATATCAGAGGTTCAGTCTGGCAAGTGGCAGCCTATCATATTGATCACTTATTTATTGGTTACTTCTTGGAATAAATAAATTGCCAGGGAGGTTTTAGCAATAGCAATAGCACTTAAACTTATGCTTCATAATTCTTTTTGGCCCTCTCTAAGTGGTTTACAGAGTCAGCATGTTGCCCACAACAATCTGGCTCCTCATTTTACCAATCTTAGAAGGATGGAAGGCTGAGTCAACCTTGAGCCGGTGAGAATTGAACTGCTGGCAGTTCATAGATCAAATTCTAAGTTCCAGATTCTAGGTGGGAATATTCAGGATAGCACATTTTTGACATTCTATCTGTATTTGGCAGATGACATATGCTGTAGACTCTTAGATGTGTCCGTGTCCGTGTCCGTGTCTGTCTGTCTGTCTGTCTGTCTGTCTGACACTCTCTCTCTCTCTCTCTCTCTCTCTCTCTCTCTCTCTCTCTCTCTCTCTCTGTGTGTGTGTGTGTGTGTGAGAGAGAGAGAGACAGGCAGACAGACAGGCAGACAGACAGACAGACAGACAGACAGACAGACAGACAGACAGACAGACAGACAGACAGACAGACAGACAGACAAGTGATGGCCCAACAATTTAGGATTGTAGATTTAGGTAGGGTCAGTAGATGAGAACAGGGAGAAGCAGCTGAATACAATGCAATACATTTGATACATATTTTGGATTTGCTGGTAGCAACTATTACTATCTTAAACTAGTTTGGGACTCTAATGAATTGTATTTTTTAATAAGTGCATATTTAGCTTTGCAGAGGAATTGACCTACTTCCTTCTCTCTAAATAGTTAACTTGGTATTTATCTGCAATGTAATTTGACATTGGGAGACAAGGTTTTTAACTCTTTCTTTCATAAACAGTTATGTTATGATCCTGCATCAAGGCAGGTTGCAGCATGATATAGCCATATTACAGCTTCCACCTCACACTTCATTAGCATAATGTGACAGCATGTTTTGCACATTTCTTTCAGTTCATGGTAAGTACAATATAATGATGGAATGAACTGGCTAGATAACCATGCAGATAGTTGGCAAATATTATGAAGAAGTTTATTCAAACTGATAGTTGCTCCTGGGTCCAAATGTACTATATGTCATGTATAATTTATCAGACAGTTCTCCTATGCCAGATCAATTAAAATTAATGGAAAGCTACACTGGAGTACTAGTGAAATTTCATTAATTTCAAAGGAGGAAAGAGAGGGAGTGCAGCTATGCCTTCCTGTGAGGACATTCTGCAAAATTTGGCTAAACAACTGAGATGATTTCTGCCTTAAAGCCTCACTTTTTTTGCCTTACAGTTTTTACTATAGCCTATCAAAACATTGATATTGTTATTGAACAGCTATTGTCTTCATCAACTATGATGTCTTCTGAGAAATGACTATCAACCTGAGATTCATTTCATCATGTTCTAGGACACAGACTGCTTGGGAATACTAGAATAGTAAAATTTCCCATCAGCAGTACTGATTTAATGCTCAGCCCTTTGACTACATCCCAGGTGAACTCTTCCCTACTGAAGAATGAGGCACAATCTGAGGTCTTTCTGGACTCCTGCTGGATGTGCAGGTGGCAGTTGTGGCCAGGAAGGTCTTTTCAAAGCTTCAGCTGGTATGCCAGTTATATCCTCCCCTAGATGGTCACTAACACCTGGTCACCCCACGGTTTGACTACTGTGAGATTCTCTACCCGGGGCTACCTTTGAAGTCCACCTGGAAGCTTCAACTGGTCCAAAGTGCAGTGGTGTGAGAACTGCACTTGGTATCCCCTTGCAACACCTCTGTTTCGCAAGCTTCACTGTTGCTAATTTGCTTCTGTATGCAATTCAAGGTACTGATCACTAACTTTAAGGGCATAGGACCTGGTGACTTGAGGGACTGCCTTTCTTTCAATTCAGTCTGACAGAATTGGCACATGTCAGGTTGCTTCAGTGAAATAATGTCATCTATCAGGACCCTGTAGCAGCACCTGCCTTTTGAAATGAGGTCCTTACCCAAGATCTGGCTGGCTTCTGCTCTGCTGCGGTTTCAAAGAGGCTTGAAGACCTGGTTCTTAACCCATGTTTTTGATGGGAGTGTGTAGATTTGTTTGTTTCTTGGAGTGTCTGGATTTCTTTTTTTGTTCCTATCCAGTTCTTCTCATCTTTGCCAACTTTTATTCTTTTATTTCTGTGTATTTTTTAATGGTTATCCTTGTGAGCTGCCCAGAGGTGTGGGAATTGGGTGATACATTTTAATAATTATTATAATAACAATCAAATGGATTGTAGCACATGAAAGCTAAGTTTGTTTGACATCTCTCATTTTTGCTACAAACGATGAACCCAAGCTCCTACGCTGAAAGACGATCAAGTTCAGAAATCTGAAGAAGGAAAATATGTGTTGGCTCTCTGCTTCTTCCTGGCATCTCCTTTCTGAAAAATAGTACATTGGTTCTTTTTTGGAGTATAGCTTACATCTTCCTCCATGAAGAAGTTGGATTTCCAAATTTAGCATCAGGTATGGCCAAGGAGCAGCTTTATATGAACTAATGCACTTATCTGTCTCTCCTCTTTTTTTTTTTTTTTTGCTTTGCAGAAATAATTCTCTGACATACTGCTTTTTTCTCCTTCACTTCATCATTCCACCAAGCATCTTTTTCCATTAGAGTAACTCTACATATTTTAAGAGCATAACCCTCCTGTTGTCTCTGTAACATATGTTTTGTTCTGAGCTGAACAGTTCCCATATTCTCTTTCCTTATGGCCGTGTCTTTTAAGGAGATAATTTGAGAGTTCTTCCTGTTGCTGGTCTAGAAGGAGAAATTTGGCAGACTTCCTATCAATTTCACCCAATTTAAAGAAAAAAGAAACAAAGAATTTCTCAACTTTTCTCTTCCTGTTTAAAAAAGACACAAAGAAATTCACTTAAAAAAAAGTAGCCTTTCATGAAAAGCAGCCCAGCAGCTGAGTTACCAAGCGTCTGCTGATATCAGGTGCCTTGTAAGTAGGGATAGGAGCAGGGAGGCCATACGGTATATGCAGAACAAACTTCACCTACTTGAGATGGAGGCTTTGTGTGAGATGTCATGAAGGGCAGCAGGATGACCTGATTTCCCTGCTTATGCTGGCAGAGATTCAGGAAAGTTTTGATATGGAGCCAGACAACTTGCTTGGCTCACTGGCTAAGGCAGTGTTTCTCAACCTTGACAAGTTTAAAACATGCAGATTTCAACTCCACATGCCTTAAAGTTGCCAAGGTTGAGAAACACTGGGCAAGGGGCAGAGTGAAGACACATGTCTGCTTCTTGAAACAATAGGTGGCATGTCCTTCTGCTTGTGGGGCAAGCAGGAAGTTATGGATCAGTCTTTAGTTTCAGACATGCACAGTTTATTTACTTTTCTTTATTCATTCAATTTGTTAATATATGCCCTTTACATTTGACTCTTCCAATCTTTCAAGTCTCAGACTTTTATATGCGATGATTAAGGAAGAGATCTGCCATTCATCATGGGTTTCACAAAATGCTTTTTAGCAGGGTAGAAAAGAGGTAGACTAGATTAGCAGATTTAATCAAATGCATGATGCAGCATTCCCTGGTGTTCATAAGGAGAGAAGCATTCAGGTTTCACATATTTTGGGAAGTGTGCACAAACAGAATCAGAAGCTAGTTTTACTCTAAAATATGGTGAATTTATTTGATGCAAGCTAGCATCTCTAATCCAAAATTCACTAGCAAGCCAACTTCCTGTTGCCTACTCCCTACCAACAAGGAGGTATATGCAATACAATGATAAATGAGCTTTTTTTAAATTTGGGGTTTTATTTCTATAGCACAGGGGTCTCAAACTGCCGGCCCATGGGCCGGTTGCATCATGCAGAGGCCACGCCCACCCTAGTTCCGGCAATATGAAAAAAGTTGTGATATGTCATGACACGTCACATGACGTGGCAAGTTTGACACCCGTGCTATAGCCTGTTTGGAATTACTGTGAGTGAATTGGGTGGCCACATACATTTATTTATGTATTTATTTACTTATTTTGAATAAATAAATAAATAAATAAATATGCTTATGCCTTTAAATGAGAGTTACAGAAAATAATGCAAGAATTTGGACATGTGAATGAATCCATGCAGGAATTGCTATTTGTGCTAGCTGGCTGATGACATGCAGACTTTTAGTGTTCCCTAAGGATAAAGAGATCACTGGGAAGGAAGGAAATAAAGAAGAAAAGAAGTGCATCTTTTACTATAATCAATATCACAGGAATGGAATGGGAAAAAAAGAATGTATAACTTTAAAATAATAGTAATAGTCACAATAAGAAATAGAAATAATATGTTTGCTCACCCATATACATAAAACATTTTTTCTTTCTGCTTCTTTAAGTATTATACTTTAGGACCTCCTTGTGGAATGCTATGGAGGTCGTTCTGACCCCATGATCCTGCGTATAACATTGTGCCATAATTTATCATGATGTGTATTCACTGCAGAAAGCCCTAGGCTCTCTCTCTCCCTGAACCTGAGAGAACCTTGGAAGCCAATATTTCAATTATTGCCAAGTCAGGTTTTTCCCCCCCTTATTTCATCAAACATGGTCTAAATTTTGGTAAGATTCAACATACGTCAGCTTCAGAACATGGTGAAACAGCTGCTTGTTTAAAGTGTTGCTGTGGCTACTTCTTTCCCGTTCACATTATAGTAAAGCAAGGATTAATGCAATAGATGAAACCAGCCTATATTGGTTCTGCTCCTCGAAATTTTAGCTGGGGTAATACTTCAAAGGAAGCATTAATCCTTGTCCCACAGCTAAGAGCCAACATGCTAGCTAAACACCAAGCATAAATAATTAATGAACAAACCCAAGAAAATCTGAACCCCCTTTCTGTTTTTCTCCCTTGTCAGCCATCTGTTTTCCTCACTGAGAACACTCACTTCTTTCTTTCTTCAGCCCCTATTTCTGTTGCTCTCCTTCCTTCTTCCTATTATTTATTCATCATTTAGTTTAAAAATGTATATACCACCTGTCATGCAGTGCAACTGCAGGTGGCACAGAGAATTAAAAATACATTTGAATAAAATAATAAAAAACTCATAAAACACCATAAATGCAGCAATAAAACATGAAAAGTAATAATGGCTGTAATTTGGCAGCCTTTCTATTGGCTCTCAAATGTCAAGGCAAGCAAAAGTGTTTTTAATGTATGCCTAAACTTAAGATATAATGCCTGATGCCGCGGGGGCCATATGAAACCTCGGTTATTCCTCCAGACAGCTCTGAAAGTTCTTCCCAAATTGTAGTTTTAATGTTGTACCAGGGGAAAACTTGGAAAATACAAGATTGAGCTCCAGTCATTAATTCTGTACAATTTTAACAACATTTTAAGATAAATGAACAGAACAGCTAGTTTGGTCTAAGGAAGGCATGTCAAACTGCTGGCCCACGGGCCGGATGTGTCACGCCAAAACCGCACCCACCCCATTGCTGGCAATGGGGAAAAAGTCATGAAACGTCATGTGATGTTACGTGACGTCGCAAGTTTGACATGCCTGGTCTAAGGCACCAGGCTAGAAACTGGGAGACCGTGAGTTCAAGTCTCACCTTATACATGAAAGCCAGCTGGGTGTCATTGGGGCAGTCACTGCCTCTCAGAAAAACCCCTCTCATAGGGTTGCTGTTGTAGGGAAAATAGGAGGAAGGAGTGTTGCAATAAATAAATAAATTGTCCGTTCTCTCTCTCTCTCTCTCTCTCTCTCTCTCTCTCTCTCTCTCTCTCTCTCTCTCTCTCTCTCTCTCTGTGTGTGTGTGTGTGTGTGTGTGTGTGTGTGTGCTATAACTTGGAATATGAACCATGGAATGTTATTCAAATCCCATCTCTAAAAATGTGCCTCCTGGGCTTATATTGTAGCAAGGTTGATACATGCTTCGAGGGTTCCAGAAAGGTCTCTTCACATTTTGCAACTCAGATGTGTTACCAACTTTGGTCTTTTTCATGTAACTCTCTTTATTTTCTCATTCTCCACAATCCATCCATCATGATTTTCCAACCAATAATTTGTCTGGAAAATAAAACATCCCAGTCCCTGTTTCCTCATGCTCAGCAGTGATGGCTTTTTTATTTTCTGCTGCAGCCTTTTATCGTCCAACAGACTCCAAAGTGAAAGAGGCTCACCACCATGTTGATTACTGGAACCGGTCACCAAGTCCTTAAAAAAATGTAGCCAATGCTAGTTGGCTTATGAACATGGAAATGGAGAAGGGCCTGGCTGTTCTCGCTCTTTGATCTTTTGCTAGAATTTCAAAATGGAAATTATCACAAGAGAGAGAGAATACAAATATTGATTCATTCTGCAATCTAAGGAGTACAAGTTAAATAGATAAAACTAAATTAATCCTTAGAGAAACTGAATATAGTTTAATGGTCACTTTTTTTCTTTACTTCATTCCCTAGTGAGTAACTGGCCATAAAAAAAATTGCCTACTCATATCCTGGGTTCTGTAGCTCTCTCTCTCCCCCTCTCTTCTCATCCCCCCATTTTTACTTGAAATTTTCAAATATTAGATGTGTTTCTAAAATTTCCAAGCATTTTCAACTCAAGGGAGTCATGGTCTTGAGAACTATGCACTATTAATAACAGGTCTTTATATGGTAGGTTAAAGAAGAAATTAAATTGTTTTATGACATAATAGCAGTCTTATTTGCAACACTTAGATAACATCAGGAAACAAATTCTCTTCTGACACTGAATATGATTTGCTACATTTTCAGTGGTGCCCAGATAGTTATAGCTAGTTCAGAATAATCATTAAATGGCAGACTACTGTATTCCTGATCAAGATAGATGAAGCCAGGCCACGATTCTTCTGAAATTTTCCATTTTGAATGTGTAGAATGGCATGAAATTAATTTTGCTGGAGTTTTGATACTGATTTTTTTTAAATCTACATTATTAAGAAGAGATACAGTTTATCAAATCATTTTTCTAGAAACAGCTGTAATATCCATTCTAGAAAATGGATCAAATCATTTTTCTAGAATGGATATGCAAATCCATATTACAGCTCTAATAACAGAATTGCAGCTCTAATAACAGAATTGCAACATATTGATAAGATGCTCTATCCATGCTCCATGGGTGTACTTGAATAATTAAGTACCAGTGCCTTAACAAGGCATTGCTGTCTCTCCTAAAAATATAGTTTTGACTAACAAATCAACTCTATGTACACTGACAAAGACCTGCTTAGCTTCTGAAATTTTCCATTTTGAATGTGTAGAATGGCATGAAATTAATTTTGCTGGAGTTTTGATACTGATTTTTTTTAAAATCTACATTATTAAGAAGAGATACAGTTTATCAAATCATTTTTCTAGAAACAGATCCAAATAAATAATTATTATTTTGTCTGCCAGGTTTCCTTGTTAGTATAATACCTTTGAACGTCCTTCTTTCCTCTACTGATGCTCAAATTCAGAATACAGAACACATTTATTCTCCTTACTCTTGGCTTCTCAAAATGAATGTCTTTCTAGTTGAGTGCAAATCCATTTATTAGGATTGGTCTTATTTCAGATTAGATATTGCATTTTATTTCAGATTAGATAATTCCATTTTATTATATATTTATTTAATTTATTTTTATATTATCTCCCTGAGTCTATGAAATATCATTTATGCTGGCGATATTCAAATATATATTGTGGTAAGAAAATAGATGTATCAAACAAAATGGAGGTTGTGCCTTCTTCCTTCCTCTCTTTTGGACATGAACAGAGTCAAATGCAACTTGATTCTTTTCCTAATCCTATCAGATTCCTCCCTATTTGTAGGCAAAGAGTCTGCAAATCCCATATAAAGCATAACATAGAAGACTCATTCATTCATAATACAGCTCTAATAACAGAATTGCAGCTCTAATAACAGAATTGCAACATATTAATAAGATGCTCTATCCATGCTCCATGGGTGTACTTGAATAATTAAGTACCAGTGCCTTAACAAGGCATTGCTGTCTCTCCTAAAAATATAGTTTTGACTAACAAATCAACTCTATGTACACTGACAAAGACCTGCTTAGCTTCCCCAAAAGTTGCCAACAAATCAGATCCCTATGATCTCTCATCTTGCAGTTTTCAACTTCTGTAAAAATCTTTCCTTACCCTAAGTTCAGGATTCCTCTTTCTTGTAAAGTTGGGAGCCAACAATCACGGATTAAACTCCTCAGTATGTTCCTTTAATCTTCTGAATTTTCCATGACCTTTATTGTTACTCCAGGCTGGGTCAGAAATGTTGAACTGTTGCACAAATGATAGGATCGTGTCAGGAACTGGATGCACAGACAGAAACATAGATTGTATCCTATCAAGATTGAGATAATGTTGGTCAGTAAAATTTGATTGCCAGTTGAAGGCTAGTTGAATGGCTTGGATCCCTTCCCTGGCACTGTATATTTATCTCTCAAAATGTTATACAGTATATTAGAACTAAGATAGTGCCTCAGTACTATTTTTTGTTTCTTCTCACTTTCTTAGATCTGTGTTCTATTTGTGTGACAAACATCTCTTAAAACATAATTTCTCCATTGATGGTAACAGTCAATAAGGTAGAAATTAAAATATTTAGGCAGAAATTAAAACAACTGTATGTAGTATTTCTTTTCCTTTCAAAACTGAACAAGTTATTTCCCTCAGCTACACCAGCAAGGATACAGGTAGTCCTTGACTTACAACAATTTGTTCAGTGACCATTCGAAATTACAATAGCACTGAAAAAAAGTGATTTATGACCTTTTTTCACAATTACGACTGTAGCAGCATCCTTATGGTCACATGATCAAAATTCAGCTGCTTGGTAACTGATCCATATTTATGGCAGTTTTTGGGTCCTGGGGTCATGTGATCACCTTTTGTCACCTTCTGACAAACAAAGTCAATGGGGAAGCCGATTCACTTAACAACCATGTTATTAATTTAACAACTGCATTTATTCACTTAAAAGGAACCACACTTCTTCACTTAGCAAGAAAGGTCATAAAATGAGGCAAAACTCACTTAATAAAATTCTCTCTTGGCAATAGAAATTTTGGACTTAGTTGTGGTGGTAAATGGAGGACTGTCTGTATAAAGGAGCAGTATGGTGAACTGTTTAAGGTAGTTGCTTAATATTATGTTAGAAAGCTAGCTTTCAATGTACAAAGAAATCATAGTTTATTAGACCATGGAATGCTGTGTATAAGCTCATTGTATATGAAAATATCTTCTTAGTTTATCAAACAGTTTTCAAAGCTCCTTTACTTAGTTTCATACTGACATATTAACACAAGAGCTGAACATTATAATAAATATTTTTTACATGGCTACATTTATAAAAAGGTCAACATCCAAACTGTGCAAACATTTATTTGCTTATTTATTTTAAATATTGCCTTAAAAAAGAAAAAGAAACATGGACCAAGTATATAAACAACATTACACCTTTGATGGGTCGGCTTTCAGCCCTTCCTTCTTGCTGGCTCTTCATATGTTCTTGCATCCATACAGATGCCCAAAGAAAACAATTTGCAGTTGCTTTACTGATAAATAGATGAGAGGTGAAGAATATAAGCAGTGCCCTGCTGAATTGAACTCCTGGCTTATCTGGTCTAGTAGTCTGTTCTCATAGTGACCAACCAACTATAGCTAGTATTTGGTTGGCAACCAAATGACTAGTCAACCCACTAGTCTCCCAGCAGAATCTGAGAGGAAATAGTTTTTATAGGAGAAAAAAGAGTGGCAGATATAGAGACGCAACATCCAGTCAGGTGTCTGAGAAAAAACTTGAAGTGATGGCTGGCAGCTAAACTGGCTAACATTAGTTTAGACCAGGGGTAAGCAACCTTGGCTCTTTTATGACTCATGGACTTCAACTCCCAGAATTCCTGAGCCAGCATGGCTTGCTCAGGAATTCTGGGAGTTGAAGTCCATGAGTCATAAAAGAGCCAAGGTTGCCTACCTCTGGTTTAGACAGTTCTAGTGACTTGTAAAGAAGGATTGTTGGTTTCAATCCAGAGAAAGGTTAACTAATGACTTTAAAATGGATTTGACAGTGTTTATATTGTTCATGAGAGGTCTGAGGTCCATAAAACATTTGAGGAGATGATCTGGTAAAATACTGCTAAAGATGATGAATATCTCTATGGGGAAAATTATTAAAGCAGAGACCCTAGTGGGGTTTCAGAAGATAGCTAGAAGAATGAAAGTCATGTTTTTCTAGCTATCTCAAAGGCAGTTGTCTTTTCCACTTATGCCTTTAAGACTTTTCTTAAAATAGGAAGGCATAGGTAGGGACAAAAGTACAGTAGACTATGGATATTTGAATCATAATATGCACATAGACATATTTAATTTTTACTAGAGCTTAATGCTTCACGAGTAAAATGCTCTCATTTATATGCTTTTTAAACACTATCATATCAGCAAGAGGGGAGAAGACCTATTGTTTTGATATATAGAGAAGTTAGAATCTGTAAATTGTAATTGCTAAGCTTAGCTGGAATAAAACAACTTACATTATGTGTTTCAGGAGTAGTTTAAATACAAAGGGAAGAGGAAAAAATAGAATGCTTTTTGTACTGTCTCTTTCAATCAAATCCTTCAAACCTTTAAATATATCCCATGACAAGATTAATAATTCTGGAGCTATTAAGTCAGGCAGAGTATAAGGGATGTGTAATAAATAAATAATCTAATTGCATGTTTAAAAGCAGTTCTACAAGCCTATAAATTTTTTATCTCTAAAGGACTTTGATAGGTTTTCTATTAAATTATACTAAAAATGAATTACATTTTGCTAAGTGACTGCCCTTCTTGAATTGCTTGGAACTATGAAATCATTCCCCTCTGTAGTCTATTTTTATCATTGGAGGAAGGGTAGCAAAAGGTTACTTACAAGACCCTTTTTGTTAATAATTCAATGAGAAATGACAGCTTTTATCATCGTCCATTTAGTTATTTGTGCTGAAATGCACAAGCAGTTGTTGAATGGCTGCCCTATTGCTTTAAAATATTGATGAATAAGTCTGTAGTTGCAAGCTTACAAATTTTAGAGTCTTCAACAAGTTAAACACAACATGGTCTCATGTATGAATCAACCACCTTACCGGCGCCTCGGCATAGTCAGCTGATTCCATCGCTGACTATAGGGGGCGAAACTTTGGCTCCCTCGGATCGGGTACGCAACTTGGGTGTCCTCCTGGATCCACGGCTGACACTGGATGACCAGTTGGCGGCCGTGACCAGGGGGGCGTTTTATCAGGTTCGCCTGATTCACCAGTTGCGACCTTTTCTGGACCGGGNCCAGAGATCAGGGTGATCCCTGATCTCCCTTCCTTCCGCCGCGCCCTTAAGACATGGTTGTTCCAGCTTGCGGGACTGGCCTAGGGGAAACTTTTAGAGGGGTTTTAATTATATTTTAATTAGATTAAATTTAAATATTTCCTTTTTAATTAATTTTTAAATTGTAATGTTATTTATGTATTTTATCTGATTGTTAGCCACCCTGAGTCCGCAAGGAGAAGGGCGGGATATAAATTTAATAAAATAAATAAATAAATAAATAAATAAAAAAGTAACATTTTTTCATTTTTTTCTTGAATTTTATGCTTTATCAGATCAAATCTAGGCTTCTTCAGCTTTGTTGGTGGCCTTACCTCCTTCTAGCTCCTATGTGCTATACCATAGGTAGTCACTGCAAATTTCAAAAGGCCTCTGCAAACAATCTGACAATGGGAAAAGCAGGCAAGCAGTAGTAGGTAACTCCATCTACTTTAAGGTCTAACCCCAGACATTTCCTTTAGCACTATCCACACTGTCCTTCATCTCCCAAAACATGACTTTTGTGGAAGTTGTCCTTGTTTAATAACTCCAAAGGTTGTTTGCCCTACCCCTATTGAGTATTTTAATATTCCTCTTAATTTGCTTGTATGCTCAACTGTACTTTTATATATAGTGATCAGACAATACAATCTTGGGTTGTCCTTGATGGGAACAACATCTAAGGTAAGAGGCAATTTTAAAGGTAATGGGGAGTGCCGACCATGATAAAACAGGGGACTGTAGAGTGGCATTATCATTTCCCTTGCTGTGTCAAACTTGTATACCCTTGTAATTATGGTGGGAGGAACTGAAAGCATTCATGATAAACCATCTTCTCTTTTATTTGTCTTTCCTCTTTCTTTTCCTGGATTTTAAAACATGAAAGTGATTGAGTGCATAGGCTTTTCTCCATCTTCAATTCTTTTCCAGGAGACAATGCTTTGTTGATCAAAACTTCTTAATGGGATGAGTTGATTTCTTGACAAAATAAACTGAGCAGGAGGAAATTTCCTGTATATGCAAGGAACTGTTTGCATTCAAGTAAGGAAACAGAAGAAAATCAAAGGTCCAGGGTGAAGTGAATCTATTTTTATTCTTCCCCTAATGAAATTCTTTTCCGTGTGAGTCAGACAGAACTAAGATCTCTCTTTCTCTTTCCTGTAAAAGAATTCCTGAACACAGGAACCATAATTCAACCCAGTGTTATCTTCTGATGAATAGTTTGGAGGGAGCTACTTTGGACTAGAGGGCATAGAAATTACAGAAATAAATAAATAAAACATGACTACTTAATACAACTCTAAGCAGATGCTGCTACTTCAGCAGTCTATGAATAAACCCTTCAATGCCAGTATGCAACAGGATTTATCCTATTGATAAGCATAATCTGTTGGAAGTGGGATGATCATTTGTATAGAACTATGTAGTAGAATTTTTTTTAAAGGGCAACTTAGGCAGTTCTCACTATATAGATTGCAATTAATATTGTCATCCGTAACATATTTTTGTATGAATTACAATTATAGGTCTGAAGGGATTCAAATGCTAAGGAAATATCCCTTCAAAACATTATAATAGCCTTTATTAACCTTGTACTATTGGACAGTTGCAACAAGTTCACTCCCATGTATGATATACTTAGGTGTTCACTGCAATTTAGGTATTGCTCTTTAGCAGAGGGCCCAGATATAATGGCATTGCTTTACTGTATGCATGGGAAATGAAGTGAAAATTGTTGAGACAATCACATTAAGACTAGGATAACATTGAAAGCATAAAAAAGACAACATGAATAATAAAACCAAGGCCATTTGGTGGGAACAGAGAGATCTTAATAATGATATGATAGAACAACAAGATACACTGTAAGGCCTACACCAGGCAGCTAGTTTTTGAACCAGCTCAGGGCAAGAAAAAGACATCTCTGGTCCTACACAAATATCAGCACATGGAATGAGCAAAATATGAGAGATTAGAGAAGGAAAATAAAATACTTTGACAGTAAAAAAACACATAACACATAACAGTATTGATAATAAAAACTTGGAGAAGCTGAAGACAGGGCACAAGAAACTTCAATATTATATTTAGGTTAAGGAATATTTCATATTAAGACTCTATCCCTAAAAAAAACCTGTAATGACACGTGGGAAAGACAGAGTGGGGAAGAGGTGCTGCCTAGGGAACAATCAAATAAGAGAGAGCATAGCCCACAGCTGCATAATGGCAGAGCAAGAGGCTCAGAAGGAATCCTTCCTAAGTTAAAGGCCTGTAAATATGGCAGTAGGACAATTGCACTTTCAGACTTAGAAGAGTCATAGCTTGTAGAGACATAGAATCATAGAGTCTAGGATCATAGAATCACCATAAAATTGTCATAGACTCATAGGTCTGGAAGAAAACTTGGAGGTATTCAAGTCAAACTCTCTGCCCAAGGCAGGAGTCTTTATTCTACCCCAGACAAATGGTTGACCAATCCAGTGATGGAGCACCCACAACTCCAGAAGGCAAGCTGTTCCATTGATTAATTTCCACTGTCAGGAAATTTCTTCTTAGTTCCATGTTGGATCTCCCTCTGATGAGCTTTTATCTATTGCTTCTTGTCCTACCCTCAGGTGCTTTGGAGAACAGGTTGACCCCCTGTGACAGTCCTGCAAATATAGGAAGATGAACTCATCTAAAGTGGATAGGTGTTCTCTTACCAATTTCTTGCCTATTTTGACTTGTATTCCTGTTATATCTCCCATGGTGCTGCTTTTGAAAGGCTGGACTGTCTTTTTCCTTATGCATAAAGACATATGCAAAGAAGGAATTAAGCAGTTCTTCTTTCTTCCTGCTGCCCATCACCTTCTTGATATTTTCGCCTATTAGTGGACCATCATTTCCTTGACTTTCTTCTTGTTTCTTACATATTAAAAGAAACTTTTTAAATATAATTTTTGGCATTTGTTGCAAGTCTTAGTTCATTCTAAGCCTCAGCTTTTCTAACTTTGTTCTTGCACATTTGGGCTATTTGCTGGTATTCAGTTCTAGTTATGAGTCCCTCTTTCCATTTTTTATACTTGTCCTTTTGTTCTCTCAGTTTGTCAGAGAGTCTTTTATGCAACCATACTGGTTTTGTTGGAGTCTCTTGTTTTTCTTTCTCTGTGGTACTATGTTATATTGGACTTTTATAATCTCATTTTTCAGGGTTTCCCAAGTATCTTGAATTGTTTTCCCCTTTAGGAGTTCTACCCATAGAATCCTTCATAAACTCTCTCTTACTTTGTCGAAGTCAGTTCTCTTAAAGTCTAAGACATTAAGTTTGTCTTTGTTCAATTGCTTGTGCCTACATTATGTTGAGTTCCAATATGACATGGTCACTCTATCCCAAAGTTCCCACAACTTCAACCACATCTATCATTTCATCCCTATTAGTGAGACTTCAGTCTATATAGCTGACTCTCTAGTTCAGGGATGTCAAGCCCAATCACATTGCAGGCTGTATCGTGATGTATCAGGATGTTTTTTTGCCTTTGCGGGGACAGAGTGGACGTGGCCTGTGTGACCCGTATCTGGCCCATGGGCTGTGTGTTTGACATGCCTGCTCTAGTTCCTTCCTCAACATTTTGAATGACAAATTCATCAGCTAGCATGTCAGGAATCTGTTTGATCTCCCACTTGCTGCAGAGTTCATTTCCCAGTTAATGTCTGGGTAGTTAAATTATTTAAATTAATCCATTAATATAGCTTTACAATAAAAAAAATAGCTTATTTGGCTTTGTTTCTTGTCTGGTAAGGCTTATCAGCTGATAAGGCTGATAAGTTCTCACAGATGACTTATTTTATGTTGAGAATTAAGATCAGTTAAATGAAGTAATAAATCTTTTCCCTGGACCACATCAATACCCTCAGGATAGATTGGAACTCTAGTTTCTATAATTTCCAGCCATCATGGCCATTTCTTTACTCTTACATTTATCTCTTTCCCTTCTTCTAGAACAGGGGTATCAAATTGCCGGCCTGCGGGCCAGTTTCATCATACCGGAGCCGTGCCCACCCCATTGCCAGCAATGGCGAAAAAGCTCCGATATGTTGCACGACGTCACGTGACGTCGTGAGTTTGACATGTCTGTTCTAGAAGTTCAAGCTAGACATCTATGGCTGGAGTGCATGTGAACCCGATATATACTCTGAATTTCCCAAACACATCTGGAAGCTTGGGTGCATTATTTTATAGCACCATCCCAGAAACATAAGAGAAAAAAATTATTAATTAATTGGAAATAATTGTATTGTGTGCAAAATATTGCATTTGTATCTTGGTTTGTTTCACAACAATATGATTTTGGAGTCTTTAAAAGTTCTTTTGAATGTTGAATGTATGTTAAACAATTTTTGTAGTGCTGATGAAGGCATCTGCACACCACGCTTTCACGGTGCTGGTGACATTTATTGATTCTGACAAATAACTTGATGTTGTCCAGTAGCAGGTCATTCGGAATGTATGAAGCATATTGAAAACAAGATAAATGTCAGCATCATTAATGTCATCAGAGTCTTTCAAAATGAGAACTATACAGAGTATGTAATCTATACCAAAATGATATTTTATGAAGTCTGGCATCCAAAGGGATTTGTTCGTTTCTGCAGAAATGAACTTTGGCATCTTATTTAAAGATTCCTTTGCCAATTGGTGATGGGTAACCTTTTTAAAAAACGGGAGGGATAAATTGCTAGCTGTTTTAGACTTGAGTTCGTGATATCTATGTTCTTAAATACTGAAACAAACTATGTTGTCAGTATCAGATTGTGTGTGTGTATGGGGGGATATTTGAAGACCTGTCATAAGACATGGAACTATACTAAATATTTGGGTTTAGGAAGGACTTGAAGTTTTAACATTACATT
This sequence comes from Protobothrops mucrosquamatus, assembly GCF_001527695.2. NCBI lineage: Eukaryota > Metazoa > Chordata > Lepidosauria > Squamata > Viperidae > Protobothrops > Protobothrops mucrosquamatus. The sequence goes on from NW_015387635.1 coordinate 46,350, forward strand.
AAGGGAAATAAATAAAATAAGGTCATCTGCCTATATCATCAAATTTGGCTGCACGATGTAGGCTGTTTGAAGATGGAAGGAAGCATTGGTAATTTTTATGAATAAGAAAATATTTTTGAAGTCTTCAAAATAAACTAGGAACAGCTTTTACACACTAACAAGATTTTTGAATACATTTAATTTAGGCGAAAATTAATGAAATTAATACACAAAGAGACACAGATTAATGAATTAATTTAGGCTAAAATTAATGAAATTAATACACAAAGAGACACAGTTCTGATATTTTAATGGGAAGAACAGACAGGGAAAATTGGGAATTTGATGCTGCTATCCACTATATCATTAGATCAGTTTATTTATGTATGGATTTATTTAAAAATATAGCCTACTTTTCAGAAGTAGAGTATAATAAGGTAATAAAGCTGAAAAAATTTGAAGATATTAAAAACTCAAAACAGCACTATGAGCATGACAGAAACATGCTAAATAGTGCAACATCAGAAGATTAGACAAAATCTGATAAACAGTGAGCTCTTTCAAATAATTTATGCCAATGATAATTGGTAGGGAGGGAACTCCATAACCCAATTCTTGGTTTGTAATTTGTCTTATCCTTGCCAGCAATGCTTTCCTCTATCATTGAGTCTACCTTCCCCACATCCTCAAATATGAGGAAAAGGGAGTTGTTAGCCTTTACTATCTTGATCCCCTACATATATACTTGCTGTCGATGCAGTTGGGGAATTCTAGGCCTATTCACAAATCTGAAAGGTGTCTAGGACCAGGGGACCATTATTTTGATAGCTGTCTAAATATAGAAACTGTAGAAAGATAATTCTAAATGAACCTGACTCTCTATATATTAAAACATAGGATAATAGGGAAAGTTTTACTCCTGAGTTAGGGATCTTGAGCTTCATACTAAATAAACTTATTCCTTGATGATGTAGAACAATATGTTTCTATGAAATCTAGTTTGGTTTCAACTAACCAGTTCAGTTTCTGATGTAACCGTAATTCAAACCTTGAGTGCTTTTAGACATAAGCTACCAAGGTTTTTGTAGAATCAAGCATTAATTTATCTCTGAATTATGTTGAAATGACTTTATGGAAACTTTATTTCTCAAGGATGTAAAACTGAAAGGCAATCATCCTAACTACATTAGAATCACCAAATTACTTTTAGGTTGACATTTCCATTTCCATTACTTGTCTATCCAAAAGGAGTATACTTGGTGCATATCTGAATGAACGTGTGATTGAAGTTAATTATTCTATTCACCTTTAAATGAATTATAGATTGTGCTGTTTTGCCCAAGAGAAAAGTCATTTTCACCCATTGAACACATCCAGGAATTGTTATTACCATTTGTGGTCTCTCTAATGCAGCTTCATCTCCATGTTTCAACACTGCTGGATTTGTAATAATGTGTGGAAAATTCAAAGGTTACAGGAATTAAATACCACTTTTGCTGTTATAGTTTTCATTCAGAATAACTCATGGTAAGATATAAATTGACATCTAATAGTCTTCAAAGAAAAAGGCAGATGCCACATTTTCCATTTAAATGTCAAATAGTTCTACCAGTGGCAAAGTATTTGGAAAGTAATATTCAAGAAAGTGTGTTCCACTATTTTTAAGGCATGAATCTCAAGAGACATTGGAAAATTTTCTAAATTACACATTATTTGTTAAATATTATGTGCCTTTTTGTAATAGTATCAATTCTTTCAATATTTTTGAAACCCGGGAATGGCCACTATTATTTTCCTCTGTATCTGGCATATACTGTATGAACATAAATATGGGAGAAATATATGTCTGAGGTATTTCTGTCTTAATGTTTTATTCTTACGTTTTTAGTTATTCTCATTTCAGTATATAGAAAATGAAAACACTTTTGTTTTTCTCCAACCCGCAGGAATAAAGAATTTCAGGGAAATTCATGTACAGGGTGTAGAGTTATAAGGGATATATATGATTAGCAGTCAAAGAAGTTAAAAAAATTCTAAAGAGACAGGAAGGGAGCGGGGAAAAAGCAAAACAAAACACCTCTGAGAAGGAGAAGGAAATTTCAGGCCAGTGGAAAGATAAACTTTAAAGATAGAGATTTTCACCATCTATTAAAGCAAGGAATGAATTCATTAAATACTACTGCAAATCCTATCATGAGCCCAAATAAAATGCTTTTATCATGTAAGATGTGGCTGCTACAGTATAACATTGAATTTAATAATTGATTTAGACACTGCCTAATTCCAAACAACTCTGAGAGGCTCACAATATAACAAAGAAAATAAAACACAGCACAATTTCAAAGCATAACTAGCAAAAAAATAAAATAAAAAAAATAAGTAAAGCACATGGCAAATCCAGCCAACAGAACTCACAGGGGGCTCCAGCTACTTTAGATCAAAGTCTGGGAAAAGAGCAGAACATCAGCCTTCTAGAGTTACCTGGATATTAGAGGGAACTGCATTCCAGAGGGAAGATGCCATGATGGAGAAGGAGTGCTTCCTTGGTCCCAAAAGACAGCACTCTTTTGAAGGGACCCAACATATACCAGTCCTATTGGTTATTATTATTATTATTATTTATTTGTTATTATTTATTGAATTTATATACCGCCCTATCTCCCTTACGGGACTCAGGGTGGTGAACAGGCGATAATAAAAACCACGATAAATATACACAAATTTCTGTCTAAAATCAAATTAAATAACAGGCCTGCTCTAAAAATACCCCATACAAAACCCCCACTAAAACATAATCAAACTACGCCAGGCCGGCCGCACGGAATAGATGAGCCTTCAGGGTACATATCAGCTGGGCATACATGGTACATATCAGCTGGGCATACATACATACACTGCGGGAAATAGGTGGTCCTTCAAATAACCTATGCTATGCACGCCTTTATAGGTGACAACCAGCACCTTAAATGTCATCCTGAAGTAGAATGACATCCAGTACAGCTCACATAACAAAAGTGCCATATGGGCATATCCTCACTGCCTGCAGTGTTGTATTCTGGATTAGAGGAAGCCTCTGAGTGATCTTCAAGGACAACTTAATGTACAGTTCCATTGGGAGCAATTAAGGTATGACCCTAATAAGCAGAGCCTCTTATTATCCAGGAACTGTACAATTGCAACACATGATGAAGGCATGCAAAGGCCTGCAGCTGCCAACTACAATTCAAGCCAAGAGAACTCTCACACTGTGGCTGGCTCCAAACAGGAGAGTGCAGCTCTTCCGGAGCCAAGGTTGGAAAACCTCCAGTTCTAAAAACATTTCAATAAAAGCTTTAACAGTTCTGGTTGGGATTCATTTCTATTTCATCAAATCTTCTCCTTTAGGGAAGTGTAATTTTTACTATCTTTGTATAACAGTGATATATGTTCCCAGAGATATATTACCAGAAGGTAAACAGAACAGAGGTCAGGAAGGTATTACCACTGGGGTTTTTTTGTGTGTGTGTTTGTTTTTTTGTATGTGTACACATTAGCATATATAGGCCTATTTTATTATCATAACATCCAGAAGATTTGGTGATGTTTGTTTATTTATTAAATTTATAAGGCTGCCCATCCAGTGTATCCAATGTAACCATCAGTGGTAAGCATACTATATAAAACATCAGTAATAAATCAAACAAACAAGGTGAAGATCCTCTCATTAAAACACCAATACCATAAATCCATGCTGAGGCTGCCAAAGTTAACAGCCTGGCCCTAATGCCAAGGGAAAAAGCCAGGGATTCATGGCCTTCTGAAAGGTCAATAACACTGTAATTATATATCTGAGGGGAGGTTCTTCCATAGAACAGGTGCAATGATAGATATGGCCTGCTTCTTAGGCCCCACGAGGTAATATTGCCTCATTTAAGGAACCCAGAGCACGGCCACTGTATCAGTTCTTATGGAATGGGAAGAAATGATCAGGGAGATGCATTGTAACCCATGTCATGTAACCCATGTCATGTTAAAGATGACATTCAGCACCTTGAATGGCATCAGCACCTTGAATGGCATCCAGAAGCCTCTTTAGAGCCATGTAGTTCATGGAGAGTGGGGTTATGTTAGCATCCATGGTGCATCCAACACTGCATGTGTTATCATACTCTTGACCAGCTGGGAAAATGGACTGCTTTTCAGAGTCAACCCTTGAGTGCATTGCAGTAGTCCAATCAGGAGACAACCAAGACATGAGTGACTGTGAATAGTGAAATAGAATAATTTAGGGAATAGACATTACTGGCTCACAAAACATATTTGTGCAAAGGTTAGTGGAACACAGATTCAAATACATATCTGCAGCATAGAGGCTTTTTCTATTTGTTTTTATTTTTTGAGCTCTTTTTGACTATTTTAGTAGGCTCTCAATTGTGTAAGGGCACTATTTCCTTCAAATAAGGTAGTTTTACCTTCATTCAGAAAAGGGGAGTGTTAAAAAATATTTATTTCATATTTCTAGACTACTCATCTCCCTCAATTTAGCTGAACTCTTGCTTGAGACTCTGACATAGTAAAAGCAAGTGTTGAATCAAAGTTAAATTTGAATCAATGGGGCTTTGTGAAGATATATAGTTATTTATTGTTTTCTTTGAGCAGATTTGACACTTGTCCCATCCCAAAGATTTACCCATGACATTAAGAAGAGTGTCTACCTTTCCATCTCCCCAGGTGGTAGTCTGGTGGTTATTTCAGAAATTAACTTGGAGAAAACAATTACTTCCACCATATTTTACACCATATTTAATAGCTTTCCATTCCAAATGAAATTCATTTTCATTTGTTAAATATTTTCACTGTGTCATTAAATCTTCCGCTTAATCAGTCAGTTTCCAAGCACAGGATTGGCAAGATGATTTCCTCTGCTGAAACAGAAGTAGGTTTCTTAATCTCTGCTTAATTGGCTATTTAGAAGAAGAACAGATTTACCTTCCTATTGACATAAATCATTCAAATTGCCTTTTGTGAATTGTTGAATGCAAAAGGCTTGATTCTCAGCAAGGGTGCTATTAATCTGAGAGACTAAAGTCAAAATATCTACCTACATGCTTAGACATAAAGATGGCCATGAGTTACAAGAGAAAACCTTGACCTTTAGTGCCCCAGAAGTTCATACAGGTAGAGTTATACAAGAGCTGATGATACAGAATCTAAGTAGCCCCAAGGCACAAATACTATCCAGAATTCTACAGAAATGCAAATTGTCCTAACTATTTAATAGACTTCAAATTAGTATGCTGAACAAGTTGAACCACCTTCAAGACTGATCTGTTTAATAGTCTATTCCTTTATGCAAACCCAGGGGCTGCACCTACACACGAAGAGAGAATAAATGGTTAGCTAGTTCACAGGCAAACTATTTTAACAGAAAGAAGGAGAAGCACCGGATGAATTTTCTGCCTTAGATATTAAAATAATTTGGTTGAATTTGGACACTGTAATAAAGAAAACATTTTAGTGCTATGTCATTTAGCAGACATAGTAGGCATAGTTAATGGGATGTCATTCTAAATATTTGGTCATTTTCTGCCATATGGATTAATTTGGGTGGTTAATCTAGGGGTGCAGATTGTTAAATTTTAACTCCCATCAAGACCACCTTTCATGATCAAAGCAACTAGAAGTTGTTAAACTAACAACATCTGGAGCTCCACAAACTACTTAACTGTGCTTTAATTCTTATTCTAAGCTGCTTGAAACTGAGATCAATTATGAAGCTTCCGGAGTTACATTCCTAGGTCCTTCCTTGACTTTGCCATGATTTCTTTTTCCTGAAAACTGGATGAGAATATTATTTATACAACTGAAGTACAAGCCTCAACTTTCCATTTATTTGTTCATGTGCATCTTTTTAACATTTGTTTATTCTGGGATGTCAACTTTTCTATAGATAAATCAATAAATAAAATAGATAAGAATCTATGCATCAGAAAACCTTAAGATCTCTCTGGAACTCAAAATAGCATATGTACCTCATATCATCTGCTCCAGGTAAATCTTTTTCCTAAAGTTATTAAAGTGGATTGCATATCCCTATCTTTCATGAAGCTAACGGTGTGGTGAATGGAAATGTGACTTTTCTATTGTTGCCCCAATCTTGTGGAATAATGTCAGAAATTTGACATATGTAATATCATTATGTGTAAGCTAGATTGATTATCTGTATGTGTCCCAGTGCATTTCAAGGTGCTGGTTGTCTCCTTCAAAGCCCTTCATGATTTGAGATTAATTTTTGCACAGAATTATATTTATATTATTATTATTATGAATCATCGCACAGTCAGCCAGATGTTCAGACTGGATTTGGCATTTTGTCTACCTATCGAGTCCTTACCAAGGACCTGGGATAGGCAGATGTGGATGTTTGATGGTATTACAGATATTGTCACAGGATGAAAGCAGTTCCTAGTAAGGCCGCCTTTTGCAATTGACTAATGACGAATTTGTCAATGCCAATGGTGTTCAAGTGGTGCTCAAGTTGTTTTGGGATTGCACCCAAGGTGCCTATTACTATTGGTACTACCCTTGCTTGCTTTTGCCACAGTCTAATAATAATAATAATAATAATAATAATAATAATAATAATAATAATAATAATAATAATAACAACAACAACAACAACAACAACAACAACAATAATAATAATAATGATAATAATAATAATGATAATAATAATAATGATAATAATAATAAAAGTTGGAAGTGACCTTGGAGGTCATCTAGTCCAACCCCCTGCTCAGGCAGGAAACCCTATACCATTTCAGATAATAGTACTTTCTCCCAAAACATAGTATAAGACATTGTAAGAGCATATGTTTTAAAGATGCATTCTTTATTTATTTGATTTGATTTCTATAGCTGCTTATCTCAGCAAGCGACTCTGGGCAGTGTACATCATAAAGTTAAGACTGTTATGGCTTCCATTATTCTAACTGCTATTAGAATAATTGTAACTATATAAATAATTGTATTGGAGAAATTCTTTAGTTTCCAGAAATCTCTTGCCAAAGTTAGCATTTATAAACATATCAAAATCTAAACCTAGAAAATTTCTAGTTCAGAAGCTCAAACAGATGATTTGGGCAAAAAATGGAAGTGATCTTCTCTGTTAAACAAGTAAATTCACTAGAGCTTTCATGATTTTAAGTGGTCATTCAATTAGTATATTATGGATTGATCATTCAGTGGGGACAAACTTTCACAACTATACTGTTTTCTGCATTGTCTCAGGTCATGGCCTGAGACAGCATGGCCGGGAGGAGTTTGGCTTCGGCCCCGCTCCGGCCGATGGAGGACCTGGTGTGGCCGGGACTGAACGTTTACCAACAGTTGAGGATTGGCCTCCCCCCCCCCC
>NW_015387635.1:56574-77160 GCF_001527695.2 Protobothrops mucrosquamatus
GCTTTTTCAACAAGCGGGTCTGGCCTAGGGAGAATTTTTAAATAGGGACAATTTTAATTTAAATCTTAATTAATTATACAGCGAAAAAAATATTTGGTTTTTAATAGGTTTTTATGGGGGGGACGATGTTTTATGTGTTTTAATATGCTGTAAGCCGCCCTGAGTCCTATAGGGAGAAGGGCGGCATATAAATCCATGTAAATAAATAAAATAAATAAATAAATGTGATTCCAGTAGTACCTTTGTAAGAGTACTATTGAAGAGTTAGGGAAAGGTTTATATTTAAGTAAACAACTGAGGCTGGAGGGAAAAAAACAACAACCAAGGCTTCTATGTCAAATTAAAGCAACATCTTGAAGGAAGCATTGCTCATAAATCAGATTCCCTTGTTGAAATAGAAACTATTAATTAATAATTACTGAGATTTCCTAGCTTCTTATTTCCCCATCTCTGGAAATGAAGTATATTGACAGGCAAATAGTACATTTTGCAACAACTTTTCGGTTACCAGAATTCCCCAGTAGCTAAACATGTCAGAAATTTATGCTTGGATTATCATTCTAGCAATGGAAGATAAATGGATGCTTAAGTGAGCTCAAAGTCTCTTTCCCCCCTCTTTTTAACATGAACCAAGATGTGAAATTATCTTGAGGAAGACTGAAGCTCTTGCATATCAAAATAAAACCTTTGCTGGCAAATCGATTGGCCTAAGATGCCCCCATTAAATGCAAAATAATTAGCTCTGGAGTAAGTGGCTTGCTATTACAGTACATTTGGAGACGCTATTTGTGCGTCTCCATTGCATTGATTTTATATACATTTTTTATATGCAGATGCTTTCTCTGTCATACCTACACAGCTTTCAAGAACAATTTTATGACACTTTCTATAACTGATCATTCAGTCTTGTGACAAGATAGACTTATTTAGAAGCAGGCCCATTGAAATCAATAAAAATATCTGTCAGTAGGAAATACTCAGAACAAGTTACTATAACACACATAGGACTTTTTAGAGAGTCCTTTAATTGACTGATTGACACATAATACATGTTTTGGGCCTTACTTTAAAGAAACTTAAAAGACAAAAAGAAAAGCCACTGCTTCTTGGTCTTTGCTTGCACATTTGGGGGATACACAGTTCTTTCACAAAAGCCATATAAGATACCCACATTTGCTATAGTAAGTATTTACTAAGTATCTTATGTCCTGTCTTGTGTCACAGGTAGCAACAGAAATTCGCTCTATGGACATAATTATGAGGCCATAGCTGAAAAGTAATATTCTCGATGCTATTCAATGCTGAAATAATCTTTATGGAAGAAACATGAGCAAGGCAATGTGTAAAGGTGTAAAGGATCTTCTATCACTAAAATGATGTTGAGACTCAAGAAAGAGTGCAGAGAAGAGCAACCAAGATGATCAGGGGACTGGAAGCTAAAACACATAAGGAACGGTTGCTGGAATTGGGTATGTCTAGTCAAGCTATTCTCCAAAGCACCTGAAGGCAGGACAAGAAGCAATGGGTGGAAACTAACCAAAGAGACAAGCAACCTAGAACTAAGGAGAAATTTTCTGACAGAACAATTAATCAATGGAACAACCTGCCTCCAGAAGCTGTAAATGCTCCAACACTGGAAGTTTTTAAGAAGAGACTGGACAGTTATTTGTCTGAAATGGTATAGGGTTTCCTGCCTGAGCAGAGGGTTGGACTAGATGACCTCCAAGGTCCCTTCCAACTTTATTATTATTACTATATGGGCATTTTGTTTTTATTACACATATGTTTTTATGCATAAGATATATGTCGTCCTTTTACTTGGGTTTTACACATTTGTTTCTAGTCAGTTTTTCCTTCTATATAGTGGCATTATGATTGCCACTATACAGTATTTCATCAATCCTTAATTTAAACTTATTGTAACATATAAGGAAAATATTCCAACAAAGCCTAGTGATTTACCATCTTTTTTTTCTAAATTGGCATATTGATTGCAATGTATAAATAACAATAAAAATACAGATGCAACTGTCAAGAATTTGGGCATTTTTTATTGCAGAGTAATTTTATATAATTCAAATGTTCATTAACAGAAAAGTAGAAGCAGCTTTATAAATATGGATTAGCCTGGTTCTCAAGGCAGTTTCCTAGTTATTACTGTGGTGCATACATTATCATTTTAATAGGGTGATCTTCATTCAGAAAAAAAGTTACTAATTTCCATGTTCTCGACTCCTCTTTGCTTTGTGACATGGCTCCATCTTCGATCATGAATAAATCACATTTCATTCAGAGTGGAAAGTGCCTGTTTAGTGCAGAAATGGTTCTTTACTCGGATGTAATAAATAATTAAACTGAGAAAAAGAGGACAAGATACCTCAAAACGACAACTCTTTTGATATCAATATTTGCTTAGTGGAAAGTGTCATTTTTTAAAATCCTTTTTTCCCTTCTAAGTCCAAACTATGAGATATGAAAAGCCATTCAGGAAACTGGATATTATACTTATCCCAACAATAGAATTTGGTATTTTATTTTAAATTACTTTGGCCAGTCACAATTATTGGTTCCAAGCTCTTAATGTCAGAAAGATTGACTGTATATGCACAAATATACATAGAAGAGATCATTAATGAGACCATGGAAGTATGTGATATTATTAAGAAAATTTGTGAATAGAGATAATTTGAATATATATGAGACAGTTTCATTAAGAGTTTCTGAAATCAATTTGTATTTTGAAGCAGCATTTACAAATAAGACAAAATAAAACAAAACACTAAGCTACTTTGAAATAACAGAATAACAGTGTAAGAGAGTTGGAAGGGGACTTGCAGGTTTTCTAGTTCAACCTCCTGCTCAAATAAAATCACCTGATTATAAGAACAAACTCGCCATATGCTGCTATTGGCATTAAGTGTAAAACAAATGGTTTTCTGGGTTTTATTTTCCTCAGATAGCATCATGATTGTTTTCGCTTTTAAGGTACTGGAAATTAATGACAGAATACAGTTAAATTTTGCAGTTATTCCAGAAGTCATCAAAAGTTTTTTCACAGATAGAAAACAAACAAACAAAGTATTCCCTAAACAGACTGTGTTTATAAAGTGCATCTTTGATAAGGCAGGGCTTTGCACCCTTTGGTAGCCAAGAGATTATAATATTTTGATTTGTTTTCGTTTTGTTCTGAGGGAAGGAAGGCTGAAAAATGGGACGGCCTCATTGCACATCCTTTAAGGGAAATTTGTGGAAGGCTTTTCATGGCTCAAATAGGATGGAGGGAACTGTCCATTTTCTACCACCATCTATTCTACCTCATCTGTCATTTATTGCTTTCTGCCCTGACCGTTTCCTCTGAATTTTAAGATTTCCTAGGTTCCCTGGTCTCCCTCTCAGTAGTATTCTTACTGAATAAATCTATTACTGGTTTATTTAGGAACAAAAGATATACCTGATCTCCCTAATTCACTTTTGTTTTAGTTGGAAGCTGCCACATAGCTCCTATATAGAACAAGCAGATGAGGTATTGAATTTCTGTCTGTCACAAAACTTAACACCTCTGGAGATTTTATTCTATCAACTGATGCTTAGTCAATTAACTATTTACATACATCCAAAGATGAAATACTATTCAAACATTTCACTTTGTGTGCTTTTTTTCCAGCCAATACACATATCATTCTTCATCTTCAACTCTAGGGATATTAACTTTTGTTTTGAGGCTGTCAAAAGAAAAAGAGAAGGGCAAACAACCAGATTTTGCTAATTTTGTTTACTTTTTTTATCATGCCCCTCTCCCATTTCTAAGAACCATTAATCTTTTTACAACATAGAGACTTTGGTGACAAAACAGTGGCTAAATGAAACTTCAGCAGTGGGCCAAACAAAATAGCAATCGGATGCTCCTTAGACACCTCCATCAAGTGATTGGGTCAGGGGCCAAAACAGATTTGATGATATTCTGTTTTGAACAAATTCATGACTTGATTATTTAATGTAAGTTCACTAAACAGTTCTGGACACTGGAATTGAAAATGGGAAAGGAAATTAGTGTACAGATACTTTCATCCCATTTTCAGTCTAAATTTAATTCAGTTAAGCAGAAATGCAGCTTTGTTACACTTGCATCCAATATAACTGAAGAAATAAATGCCAATTTATTTATTTATTATTCATTTTTGATAGCTACCTATCTCAATCCAACTGACTCTTTTACTATTGGCAAATCCAAGGCTCGTTTGTCTTTCTTGGTGGTTTTATCATTACAGAGCATGGATATCTTCAGAGAAGAAAAAGAAAATCAGAATAATGTGGCCTATCAAGTGTTGAAAATATACCTCATCTCAAAGGTCAAATAGAGTTTGCAATGAAATATATGAATCAGAAGATTTTCTAGCACCCTGATTTGGATGTTTTGTAGAACTTGTAGAAGTGCACAACACGATCATCAGGGTGCTGCTAAAGCACAATCTGAGCATCTCATTTGGTACTAAATGTCCAACACAGAGGTTTGTTCCAGTACAGATATCATTACAGAGACCTAAATGCATCCAAACTGTACACAGATGACTTCTCTATGCAATCTACATAATTTATTGTGATATTTAAGTTCTGGCCAAATTTTGTTATCTGCACATTGAGAACGATGCTGGCAGACCATATCAGTGGAAACTCACAATGGACTTTTATTTCTCACCATAGCCATTATTTTTCACAAAGTTAATTTGGGCTACTGCATTTGGAATAAAAAAAGAGAGGAATAGATTCTTTTTTAATCTGTTCTCTCTTTATTAATATATTTGGTTTGTGGTTCAGTCCCCATTCATTTTGCTTAGTTGGCTAAACTACTTCTTTCATACCGATCATTCATTTTTGTATTCAATGCACATTCATTTGATATGCATTCGCTGTTGATCCCATCTTTTCTTGTTTTACCACACATACATGTTAAATAGCCTATTCCCATTGCTTTCAGCTTACATCCATGTTTCTCTTGACATACCCAATATTCACTTCTATGTAAAAAACTGAGCAGAATTTTTGTTGTGCCATTTTCATTTCTTTTAAGAAAATTTTGTTTTTTTGCAACCGACTACACTATCCAGTACTTAGCTTCCTGTTCTGAGCCATGTAGCACCGCCGGCTTTATGAAGTCAAGATGCACTAGTGAGAGAAGAGAGAAAAATTATGGACAACTCATTCCTATTGGTGCATGCCAACTTTCCTCAAGCCAAGTGGGTTGTTGGCTGCCCAGACACAGGTAGATATATAAATGATCCTATACAAAAGGTGTCAGGTTTTGAACTACCACACAAGAAATGGATAACTTTGAATAGGATTCGTACCTCACATGGGGTCTGCCAGGATTCACTGTAGAAATGGGATATAGTATAACAACAACAACAACAACAACAACAACAACAACAACAACAACAACAACAACAACAATAATAATAATAATAATAATAATAATAATAATAATAATAATAATAATAATAATAATAATAATAATAATAATAATAATAATAATAATAATAATAATAATAATGTTGGAAGGGACCTTGGAGGTCATCTAGTGCAACCCCCTGCTCAGGCAGGAAACACTATACCATTTCGGACAAATGACTGTCCAGTCTCTTCTTAAAAACTTCCAGTGTTTGAACATTCACAGCTTCTGGAGGCAGGTTGTTCCACTGATTAATTGTTCTAACTGTCAGGAAATTTCTCCTTAGTTCTAGGTTGCTTCTCTCCTTGATTAGTTTCCATCCGTTGCTTCTTGTCCTGCCTTCAGGCGCTTTGGGAGAATAGCTTGACTCCTCTTCTTTGTGGCAATCTCTGAGATATTGGAACACTGCTATCATGTCCCCCCTTGTCTTCATTAGACTAGACATAGCCAATTCCAGCAACCGTTCCTTATATATTTTAGCCTCCAGTCCCCTAATCATCTTTGTTGCTTTTCTCTGTACTCTTTCTACCTTGTTTTATTCCAATTTTACATTCTCAATTTGAACTCTTTGCTAAGCAATCTATTTTCATATATGCTTACTTTCTTATATCTTATTGATTCAGCATAACAACTTTCAATTGCTATTCATGCAAAATACATCGTAATTCAAACCTATGTTATTTTACTACATGCATTTATCATATGCTTGCTTTAAATTAACAATTGTGCAGTAAAGTCTCTCACATTCATACATTTCTCAGTGATCCACTGAGGAGCAAAAATCTGGTCCATACACATTTGCCTTGCATAAAGTTGCATTGCACTTCCTAAATTTTGCTCATTGCTAGCTTGCAGTCTTCCTATTGCCAGGCAAACATGAAGCCTTCACACAAATGTTGAACAAACTATACAGTTATTCTTTAAGCTGACCAAATTCATTTTACAAGTTTTTTGCAGTGAAGTCATCCACAATTGCAGCTTTACCATTTTCCAGTTTCTTCAAAGCATGCCTTCTGTTTCTTCATTTTTTTACATACTCTTTGATACAGCATTATAATTTAAATACAAATCTTTAATATACTTCTTCCAGTTTTCTCTAATCTCTGTTCCTTTTTATTACTTCTATCTGAAATTCCAGAGGCTTTTTGTTTTCCCCTCTTCATCTAATTTCAAAACAAAATCTATATATTAGTAAAACTCTTAAAGAGGGAAACAGTGCATCACAGGGCAACCATTTTTGATTCACGGTAACTCAGATGGGCTACCTTAAAGAATGCATCCAAAATCCAGGACCCATGATTCTCAAGTGAATGGAATTTGAGTAAGTTGTAGTTGCTTTAGGTCAGTGTTTCTCAACGTTGACAATTTTAAGCCATGTGGACTTCAACTCCCAGAATTCCACAGCCAGCATTGCTGGATGTGGAATTCTGGGAGTTGAAGTCCACATGCTTTAAAATTGTCAAGGTTGAGAAACACTGCTTTAGGTAGTTGTTGCAGTCGGGCTGCTGCAGCTATCATATAATCTTCATTTTCAACATTCTGTGACAGTTTGCCAACCGCTCACACAATGCCTTGCTCCTTCCCTCACCCATCAGCAGTCACCTACCTGAAGGGAAGGGAAGGGAAGGGAAGGGAAGGAAAGGAAAGGAAAGGAAAGGAAAGGAAAGGAAAGGAAAGGAAAGGAAAGGAAAGGAAATTTCCAATGCACCCTGCAAGCTTCCAACAGGGAAACTCAATGGGGAAACTGGCAGAAAGTCAGAAGTCACTCTTTTTAGCCCATCCTTGGCCATTCTGTTTCTCTTTTAGGTAAAGAATATCTTTGAAATGATGACCCAACATGTAAGGTTCAAGATGCTCAAATGAGAGTCCACTCTCAGCCACAAAAGTTTGCTAGAGGCTGATGCTTCATTTCTACCAAGATATCATATAGGGCAGAAATCTAGTGGTCACTGAAGAAATGCTTGAGGGCACAATGGTGCCTCTACACAAGTCCTACTTATGCAGGTGAATGCATATACACCCAAACTGCATATTATAATATTAATAACAATAATGCAATAACACTTCTCATAAGATGTTACAACAGTCATCTAAGTTGTTGTTGCACCCTAGGAATTTATTTATTTATAGGCCACTCCAATCTGGACTGACTTTCATCTTTACAAACCTCTAGGCTCCCAATGCGTCTCTCGCTTGTATGAGCTAAGAACAATTATTCATGCAACAGTCTATTACAAATTCATAAACTAGCACTCTTGTTTATTTTATTACTCAACTGCTTTTCTTCAACTTGCTACTTTTCTCCCCTTCTTTTCTGGCTTAAAAAATGATATTCCCTATCATGCAGAGTTATTTTAACTAAGAGATAATGATGAGATAAGAAATTGAAACTGAGAAGCAATACATATAAATATTGAAAACAAACACTGCAAGAAATTTTAATGTTATTATACTGCAGAATTAATGAAGGGAATGTAGAACTTTCAAACATTCTTCTTCAATGAAATCCAATGTTTATTGTATATGTGGGGGAGTTCCTAGAACATTCTATATTTAAATCCCCTGGCTGTGCTCAACAAAGCATTAATTTGATTATATACTTAGCCATACATGGACACTTTTCAGAACCTATCATAGGTGATTTTTTTTTTTGCCTAGCGTTTGCCACCAGGGTAATTATTAACATTCAGAGTTAATTTGCATCACCTTACTTAGTTTATAAATTTGTCTGTGGGAGGGAATTTTATAAATAAATGTTATTTTAATGTGTTGAAGAGAGACAGGTTTGCTGCTATTTATTAGCTTACCTAATTGACACTCTTGTTATTAAACTTGTATCCCCCCTGTGACATTTCTTTCAGCTTCTTGAGTGGGTTGTTTGAAAATTTGAATATGGAAAAAAGAGACTGAACCATCCACTTCTCAATATTGTTAGAGTCCAGAGGCTAATAGAAGGCTAAGTATTGCATGGTAACTTGGAACTATATTACTTTGATGACTCTGTTAACCCACAACTAAGAACACTATGTGTCAAATAAATAAAGAAGAGTCGTATCAAACAGTTTTACTGAACTGAATTTCCATTAAATTTAAAGGTGAAATTCAATTTAGTTTTTATCAAGATCCCCAATCAGGTTTTCACAGGCTCCATAAGCTACAGCAGGACCATAGGGAAGAAGATGTTAAGGCAAATGTTGCAAAAGTTACATCTTCATCACAGGTAAGGGCTGTTACAGAGAAGGAAAAGACCTAAGCTAGACCAGCTCATGTATTGTTACTGAGTAACTGTTTTCTTCTTTTTCAACTAACTTGGTTCAAGATGAACAGAAGGAAAAAGGAAGCAAGAGAAACTGGAGTTCTTTCTTTTCTCAGACTAATGTAGATTGTTGTTATTCCATCTCTCACACCTTAGCTTATGACTGAAGAGTCAACAAATTGGCCATGAAGTTTTTGATAGGCTGGGTAAAGACTATATTGTTGTTTGAGACGGAGGAGAATTACTGTCTATTGCCAGGAAGCACTCTTCTGTCCTCTCTGTTTGGCTAGCTTGATTTAATGTTGAGTTGTGGGAGAACAAAACAAAGGAATGTGTGAGGGGAGAGAGTCACAGGGAATATATGAAGAGGTTTTTTTCCCTCAGTATATCAATGAAGGCTGTCATGAACAGTGACAGTCCAGTGGGAATGAGGTTCTGGGTTGTTTTTTTCCCTATTCTTAAGACCCACAAACAGAGAGCTGCTTATTAACAAATTGGTGAAATGTCCCTAGTTGGAGCATAGAAACATTCGGTGTGCTGCAGTTGTGCATCACAAGGTGGAGAAAAATATAGCATTCTGTACCCTGCCTCTAAATTTCCCAAAGATTTGCAGTTGGCCTGTCTTAAAGAGAATGTTCCTTATTCCATGGGATTTCCTGTTTCATCAGTAGGAAATTCTTAAAAAAAATATGTACCTATTTCATTAAATAACCTGTCTAAAACTGAGCCAGGAGCCTTGCAGAAATGATTTAGGAATTCACTGTATGCATTTTTCCTGCTTTTTAAATCTACAGTTAATATTAATGCTTTTTAGGAGTGGGAGTAAGGAAAACTAATACCTCTGCATAAATAAATAAATTGGTGGGTTTGAGAGAAGCAAAGAAAACTGTCATTTCTATATGCAGTTTTCTTTCTTATATTCTATACACAGGCCAAATTTTCTTTCATATTAGTCAGGAATAATAATGGGACCAAAAATATCTATGGGACCTACAACAGTTCAACCATAATTCTAATATACTGAAGGATTTAAGCTGCAAATGTATTTCTTCATAAAAAAAATTGGACATTTAGTCAGCATGATGGATGTTGTTAGCTTTGTGTCTATAATGTAAAAGTTTTATCACATGAGATAAAAGATAAAGCAATGTTCAAAGGAGATTGGACTGGAAGTTAAAAAGAAACTGCCCTAGGCTGCAGTCAAAACTCTGTGAAATTTGTCAAACACAAATGCTATTTATAGAGAGGTTGTGCAAATCTATAATGGACATTCAAGGAAAAAAAGACTAGCACAGCTCTTAGAATTCTTGAAAAAACTCTCGAAAATACCCACTAGGCTTTACATGATACCGGTATATTTCAACATTGTCTGCAAGAATATTTAAGAATCGATCTATCATTTCTTCAGATCTAATCATTTCAAAATTGAATCAATAGAATCAAAATTGTTCCTTTATGTTACTCAAAGGCCTTAACTGAAAAATAACATCTGTTAAACTTAAGACAAAATGCTAACAGTTAAAACCTTATGTCATGAAAATAATATTCACCTATAGTCCAGTTCACTAAACTTTTAACATTAAGGAGATATTTTAAAAACAATAATATATTTGGGGCAATATGCTGACTGTAAATCGCTTGGAGGGGGCTGTAAAGCACTATGAAGTGGTATATAAGTCTAAGTCTATTGCTATTGCTATACTGTATATGAAGCAAGAAGAAATTGAAGGACATTTTGGCAAGTCTAGATTTTACAGCACAAAACTCAACCAAATCCTCTTCTCCCTTTTGCTTTCACTACTTCCTATGGCTGACTGTCCCACTCTGAATTACCATCAAATGTGAAAAAACAAACATCTCTTAAATTGCTTTCATACTCCTCCTAAACAGGCAGATGTGCACATACAGGTATATAGCTGTGGTTAGAATGTAGTATTGCAGACTAACTCTGCCCACCGCCTGGAGTTCAATCCTGATGGGGCTCAAGGTTGACTCAGCCTTCCATCCTTCCAAGATCAGTAAAATGAGGACCCAGATTTTTGGAGGCAATATGCAAATAATGAAATAATAATAATAATAATAATAATAATAATAATAATAATAATAATAATAATAATAATAATAATAATAATAATAGTAGTAGTAGTAGTAGTAGTAGTAGTAGTAGTAGTAGTAGTAGTAGTAGTAGTAGTAAAGTTGGAAGGGACCTTGGAGGTCATGTAGTCCAACCCCCTGCTCAGGCAGGAAACCCTATTCGGACAAATGGCTGTCCAGTCTCTTCTTAGAAACCTCCGGTGTTGGAGCATTCACCGCTTCTGGAGGCAGGTTGTTCCATTGGTTAATTGTTCTAACTGTCAGTATAATGTTTATATTGTAAACTGTCCAGAGAATGCTGTAAAGTGCTATAGGACTGGTATATAAGTCTAAATGCTATCACTATTACTACAGATGTATAGATGATTTTGTATATTTGTCTAGTGGATCACCAAGAAATACAACAGCCACAAAATCCAACCATTTCTATGAAAAGTAGGTGCTTTGGAAGGACAGCTGAAGAAATGTAATACAAAGTTTGTGAGACCTTTTGCTCACAGGATAGCTGACCTCCATGTATTGTTTGGTGGCATCCACAAGAAAGTGCTATGCTGGGAATTTTGTATCCAGGGTCTATTTTTCAATCCCTGAGATCTGGATAACATTTTGCTATGATGGGTGGGTATTGATGTGAAAGTGAAAGAAGAATAAAGCTTAATAACAGAGGCTTTACGATGGATGGTTAACAGAGTCAAACCAGGAAATCTCTCCAGAAAGAAAGCAGACTGCTTCATAGGCTGCTGAAGTGCAGTAAGACATTCCTGGCAAAAGTGGAAATATCATGATTTAAACTGAACTGAAGAAGCTTCTTGGATGAGAAGTGAAACATTCTCAAAGAAAAACAAAACAAGAAAGTCCAATTGCCTTTTGAACAGCACCTTTGGGACAACCATGACCTGGATGATTGAGAATCTCCATAGACATCATGATTTAAAGGAGGAAAAAAGTCTCCATTTTTCCATTTGTTAAAGAGGAAGCCTAAGCAACAGTTTGCAACTGATATGGGACCCCTGATGTTGTGAGAAAGGCCAGGAAGAGACACATTCTTGGTTCAATTAATGTGGGCAAGTGGATATCCCCAAAGGTGCCCAATGGTTTTCTTGTGTGTGTACAGATAGTCCAGATGTTCAGACATTCCTGGTTATACTTATTGAAAGTTGTAGATCAGATTGGGTGGAGCTATTAACATAGAAAAGTTGAATAGCCCAAATAAAATCAGTCTTATTACTGGGTCTTATAAAGAGTCAAGATAGAATATAATATGCCTTTTTATTTATTTGGAGAGGGGCAGGCAGCTCATTTATAACCATTATTTATCATCTCTTGTCCCTAATATTCCAAGAGCTCTTGCCTGCCATAATATATAAAATACAAAGTGGATCAATGTATAACATAGACTCATTATAAAACAGAGTTATATGTTCATGTAAGAACTGTGAATAGTTGTGTTAATTTCTTTTTTGAACAAGCATCTGTGATTTGTTGCTTATAGCTGGCATTAGGAAATCAATTGCCAACAAACAATTAAATTAAAGCAGGTTAACACTTTGGCTAATGCATTCAATCCATGACATGCAATTTCAGCTTGCTAACTAGTGTGATGCTAAAGGCTATTTGACATCTGTTCAGTGAAATTTGGCTGCTTATTCTACTGCCAATTTATTACATTTTTTTTTTTTTAGAAAAATCACTAATTGAGTTCCTGAATTGGAAAGTAAAGACATAACAATAACACAATTTGACATTTTTCTATAAGGTTCTGGGTTTTTTTTACAAAAGAAGCAGCAACCTTTACAGAAGAATATTGAAAATCTTGACATCTGCAATGTAAATATTCTGAGGACTTAATCAGCAAATTTGGCACTCAGCGTCTTTATGCTTTTGTCTCCAAAATAGAATGTAATTTCTAGAGACAGCTTTGTTTTTCGGAACTGGCAACTAAATTTAAATAATAAATACCAATAGAAGAGAATATACATAGCTAAGGATTGAACTATGGAATCCTTGTTGTTCTCTGAGCTTTTTCCCCCCAGACATTTTATTACCTGACTAGGTAACATCATCAGTGTTAACTAGCTGGGTAATGAAACATTTACAAGCAACAAGCAAGCTCAGAGAACCCAGGGACACCACAAATATATAGTAGCACAAAATGAATTCCACCTAAAAAATTAACCTCCAACTTATCACATTCAGAAAGTAAATCAAACCATTTCCAGAATAAACCATCTACATGTTGAGGAGTCTCGTTTCCATAAATGGATGCAGTACTAGGCTGTATTAACAGTGGAATAGGATTAAAATCATGTGAAGTATTAATACCACTTTACAATGCCTTGATAAGGCCACCCTTAGAATACTGCATCTAATTTTGGTTGCCACAATGTAAAAAAGATGCTGAGACTCTAGAAAGAGTACAGAGAAGAGCAACAAAGATGATTAGGGGACTGGAGGCTAAAGCATATAAGGAGCGGTTGCTGGAATTACGTATGTCTAGTTTAATGAAGAGAAGGAGGAGGGGTGACATGATAGCAGTGTTCCAATATCTCAGGGGCTGCCACAAAGAAGAGGGAGTCAAGCTATGTTCCAAGGCGCCTGAAGGCAGGACAAGAAGCAACGGATGGAAACTAATCAAAGAGAAAAGCAACCTAGAACTAAGGAGAAATTTTCTGACAGAACAATTAATCAGTGGAACAACCTGCCTCCAGAAGCTGTGAATGCTCCAACACTGAAAGTTTTTAAGAAGAGACTGGACAGATATTTGTCTGAAATGGTATAGGGTTTCCTGCCTGAGCAGGGGGTTGGACTAGATGACCTCCAAGGTCCCTTCCAACTTTATTATTATTATTATTATTATTATTATTATTATTATTATTATTATTATTATTATTATTATTATTATTATTATTATTATTATTATTATTATTATTATCATATGGGCATTTTGTTTTTATCACACATATGTTTTTTATGCATAAGATATATGTTGTCCTTTTACTTGGGTTTTACACATTTGTTTCTAGCCAGTTTTTCCTTCTATATAGTGGCATTATTATTGCCTATACAGTATTTCACCAATCCTTAATTTAAACTTATTGTAACATATAAGGAAAATATTCCAACAAAGCCTAGTGATTTACCATCTTATATTTTCTAAATTGGCATATTGATTGCAATGTATAAATAACAATAAAAATACAGATGCAACTGTCAAGAACCGTCAATGGCACAACCTGCCTCCAGAAGTTGTGAATGCTCCAACACTGGAAGTTTTTAAGAAGAGATTGGACGACCATTTGCCTGAAATGGTATAGATTCTCCTGCCTGAGCAGGGGATTGGACTAGATAGAAGACCTCCAAAGTCCCTTCCTACTCTGTTATTCTGTTATGTTGTGTTCTTACTTGGAGACTGAATTTAGAAGTCCATTAGCCATGTGGAGACTGTGTTGGAATGACAAAGCAGTGGACGAGTGATTATGGCTGGTGCTAAAAGTGTTTCAGACTTTCAAAAGAACTCTGAGGTAGTTCTTTTGCATTTTACTATGCAAAATACAACTGGAATCAATTATAAGGAGAGAGAGCATAACACATTCTGAATGAGTTAAAACAATTTAAATAGCAAAGCTATTCCAATGAAGCAAACTGTCAAGCAAAATGAAAGAGGTTTCATAGCTGGTCCCCAAATCCTAAATTTGCTTTCTATAAACAGAGGACACTAGTCATGCATATTTTTTATTCTCTACACATACAGGGAGAACTATATATGTGGACAACTTCTTTCACATATGCGGGGCAGTGGGGTCTATACGCTATGGTCAAAAAAGTCAAGAAGGTGGCAACAACACAGTGTAATCAAAGCTCTTCCTTTTTTTTTTTGTTATGTTGCATGTTATATGTGATACACATAAAAACAAGCAGAGTTTCTGTCATACAGTTCTGACCACCATCTTGACACCCTCACACAAATGTATACTCTTAAAAATGATTTTGCTGTTGTCATAGCAACTTATAGAGGAAGCATAAACATTTAGTCTTTGTCTCCTTGCACTCTCCATCCTCTGTCCCTCATTCTGCTTCCCCCCCCCTCACATATGTGGCAATCCAGCAATACCCATATACACCACCACACCCACCTAAATGGATAGGAAGGCAGAAATCCAAGCTTTCTTGTACATATGGATGCTCATCCTGGTTCACACTGTCCAGCTAAGCTTTCTTTGCTAGGGCTGGATTCTTCTTTGGTCTTGTACCATGATGGCTGCTAGATCAGCAGATATGCAGCTGAGTGGGCCAGGGATATTGGCATTGACAAAAAAAAACTAGTTTGATGATCTTTACATTTAAAACATCTGAGTAGGCAGAGATTTTGCAAACATGATCAAATTATCTTGGTGGGCAGGTTATTTCATTTACTGCTATTTGCCATTTCCTTATTAGGCAATTCCCTGCATGACTTGCAAATATCAGCTATCCCTGTCCTTCTGCTTACCCTCTTTAATCTACAAGGGGAAAAATTGAGGATGAGGATGATGATAAAAATCACCCCAAGTACAAGTCATTAAAGTCCTTATAATGGCCAACTACCGTAGATAGAGGTAGAGCCAATTCTGACTAATGGAAAGGTTGCTATTAGATAACAATTGAAGGACAGTCTTTTAGCAAAAGTAATAAAATTATCTTAGTGCTTCAGTCTTCCTTGAGCTATGCAGGGCGATTGACTAGCTTTTAGTTCTTAGCAATTATGATACAAGGAGAGCACAATGCACACACATTCCCATGGATTCATCTATATTATTCTCTTTTGGGGACATTACACAACACTTGCAACATTATGGAAAGCACAGTGAAACAGGAAGAAAAGAAAATAAATTTAGGAGAAAGAAAAAAAAGAAATGTAGCTAGAACATCACCATTCACTATGCTTCTCTGTATTTTTCTATTTTATTTTTATTTATTAAACTTATATGGCTGCTCATCTTATGTATAAACACTGGGCAGCTAACAATTAAAATAAGAACAAACTAAAAACATGAGCAGTGATTAAAACATGAAGAAAGTAGCAGCTGAGAAGAATGAACCCTGCACAATCAATAAAAGCAGAGAATGATCACCCCCATTATCAGGGCCCCAGGAAAACCAAGTTGTTTTTATGCCTTGTGGAAGGCCAGCATTATCAGGGGAGTTGGGGAACTTTGATCTCTTTGCAAATAAGCCTTGCTTCCATCATCTACTTCACATGGTGTCTTTTTTTGTTTGAATCTTACCTGTTAACATTTTTAGCATATCCACTCCATTCAATCATGACTTGTTTGCTCTTCCCCTCAACCCTTTCACTCTTCTTTTGTATATTTGCTGCAACTTATTAGGAGTCTGAACCAACAACAGGTGTCAGTTGTATTGAAAAATACATATACACATCCTTGACTGCCACTCCTCTTTATGTGAGTACAAAAATTCCTTATGCAGCTCTATATAAATAAAAATGTAAATGTTCGTTTGTTCAAAATCTTAAATCTCCGAAAGTTCTTCACCGATTGCTTTGAAATTTTGACACAACATTGCATTCGAATACACACGTGTTTTTATATACCTACTATTATATAGATGTCACACCTGTGACAGGTAAAAACATGCTTGGACAATTATGTTGCGTGTTCTAGAGTCGGCAAACCAGACAATCTCTATATCTGTACAGAAAATGGAACAACAAAAAATATTGTATACCCACAAGCATTTTGAAATTAAACATATTACAAACGTGCGCTTTCTCTTTTCTTTCTTTTCCATTTAACCAGACTGAGCCATAGCAATGCGTGGCCGGGTACAGCTAGTTTATTAATAAAATCATTAAACAACCAATATAAATCTGATTGCAACCAACAGCCAAACGTCCACTCCATGTTCACAAAAAGCATTCCATAAGTCACGACTATTTACTGTTGCCTGTACTTTCTCTAAACAAACAAACATACAATACACTTTTCTTATCACATTCACACATTTCTCTAATCTATAGAAGAGGAAAAATCTGGCCTATATAACTCCCACCTGGCATAGAGCTACCTCATATTGACCCAAACTCTGACAGCCCTTTGGAAGCCCTTCAAGACTTGGTTCTGTCATCAGGCCTGGGGTCAAGAGGTAGGGTTGAGCCCATACAATGGTTTCTTAGTTGTTGCTGATGGACCTGTTTTTACCCCATCTGCTATTTCAAGGGTGCTGTTTTTTGTTTGCTTGCTTGTTTGTTTTTCTGATTATATATTTTTAACATTGTTAGGTACCCAGAACCATTAATTTTAGATCGGAAGTCATATAAATTTAAACAAATAAATTAAATAAATAAATATACTACATTTCCCAAATTTTGCTTGCTTCTTCCTTTCAGTATTAAGAAGCTAATTTGTAGATTTTTTTTTTTTTTAAAAAAAACTATAAGTGCAGAGGTGGACCAATTATTTCTTTATTTATTCTCTGGAGTAGCCCTAAAATCACTATTTTTATTTATGGGTAGGCATTTTTTTTCCTAAACTTAACAGCAAATATCTTTCTTTTTCTTATAATGGAGAAAAATTACTTATTAAATGGGAGAGGGGGTTAGCTTTGTTCTTCTTATTTTCTTTTAATATTGGCTTGATTTAGTTATTGTTTGTGAACAAACTACAAAGCCAATGATTCCATGGTCATATCAAGTAAATAAGAAGTATGTATTTATAAGCAGAAGTCAGTTTTCAGGATAATTCTATTTATCTTGTAAGGGAATGCAAAAGGACATGTGGGGAAAAGCCAGTCTCAGGAATACATCTTGAACTGAAATTCAAGTAGACATTTAGGTTCATTTAGCAGCATCTAAACAGTTGATATTTTTATTATCTAAGGAGTTAATGCTCAAACATGTTTCTATACCTTTTTCAGATATAGTATTTACTCACCTATGAGTTTTTAGGATTTCTCTACAATTAGAAGCCAAGAAAATTTCTAAAGAAAATTCAGTGTGGTGAACTTCATGTGTGAACATAGAGTACATTCAGGTTAGTGTGAGAGGAGAAATTTTATGCTATAGTCCCTCTATGCAAGATTTAGGTCTAGGTGAGCCAAATCAGGCCTCATGGAAAAGTACTGACACCAAAGTTTGGGCTGTAGCCAATTTCACAATTCAAAGGAAATATTTTCATTCTAAGCTGTAACTGTCTTTTGCTCAATATGCTTTTGCAGTGTTCCCTGTTTCATGTGTATATTTAGCACATACGGGGTTGAATCTGTGGGAAATGGGAAAGTGATACTAGCAGATGCACGTTTCAGATGTACACAGGTACAGTATGTGGAAAGTTGGTATGTGGAAAGCAATGCAGAAAAGTACAAGGAACTGATTCCTTGATATTGCAAGATTTGCAGCCATCTGTTTGTGGTTTTAAGGAGAATTACAGTATAAAAGATTGAGCCTGGACCTGGTTAGGGGCCATGTGGCCTCTAGCCATCACTTCCATGACTGCTAGTCCAACGTTGGTTCTCATTGCAATGAGTTATTGAATGTAAGTATTTTATGTGTGTTCTAAATTTAATAAAATAAACCTCTGAATTCTAAAGTGAGACTTTTGTGATGTGCTGTCTTTGTTTTTACTAGATTTTCCCCCTGACATTAGAATCTTAAACTTCAGAAAGGATAAGCATCCCTTTATATCCAGGGTCAGAACAAGCAAGGATAACACTAAGAACCTTCTAGCTCTTCAAGATTATTAAGGCCTTCATAGAGCACAAATGCACACTGGAACAGCCATTCTTACACACGGATTTAATTTAGGCTATAGCTATCTGCAAAGACTTCATCCTTAGCTTTCTTCTTTGAAGTCCCCCAAGACACCAAGAAGAAAGTATCCTTCCAGAATGAGATGCTGCATGATTTACCAGGTTAATGTGAAAAAGAAGGAGCCTGGCCCTCTTTGCGATGCTCCAGAGTTGTCCAACTAGGACTTTTCTCTGGATTCTAGGAAATGGTCTTTTGGGAGTGTGATACTCTCCAGGAGTGAATGCGTTGGTGGATAAGAGCTGTAGATGATGTTGTAGTATTAGCCAGATAATATTGAAGACATTCCAAATGCAATCCTGGTATCTTAGATTGATCTTTTTCCCCATTTACTAACTTCCACTATTAGCTTATCTCTTGACTGCCATTTAATTTCAAAACACAGTTTCAGACTCAATTTCTAGCACTTTAGTTAAAAGAATTAGATAGCAGCTGCTGGGAAAGACTGATTTCCAAGGAGCTGCTTTTGGTTAGAGCACAGAAATGGGACAGATGGATAACTTGGTGGGGTTTTCATGTATAACTCCATATGTTGCATGTTCTTAGATTTGCAAGAGCCAATCTATTCCCGCACTTACAAACCTACTTAAAAAAAATCAATATACAAATTGTCCTTAATATTCATTCTGTCTTGTATTTGCTATCGGATGGAGTTTGGCATTGTTATGTATGCATAATTTATGCAGGCACTTATAAAAACTATATTAGATTAGGCTACAGGGTGATCTAGCCAAGCATTTCCTGCTTTTAGCCACTATCCAGTTATTTAATAGACACTCAGAATAGCATTCTCTCAGTCTTGTAATTATATAACATTAACTACATGTGGCCATTAATAATCGTATACATTATGAATTTCTCTAATCCTTCAGTTTAACAATTTGGTTATAACCTGTTTTAAGAAATATTTTTATCTTCCTGAATCTCCCATCATTTAATGTAACCACCTGTTCTAGTATTTTGAGCAAATAAATATGCCTTTTCATTGTCATTTTCTACCAAGAGTTGTAATTTTATATACTGTACTTTTATCTCCTTCCCTTTCTCTTGCCTTTTCTAGAACAGCTAAACATTTATAATTTTTCCTTATAGGAAGTTTCTGTAGGCCTTTAATTATTTCGATTGTCCTTTCAAAAATCTTTTCCCATATTAAGTTCAATTTTTTTGAGATACAATTTCTAAAAGTATACAGAATATTCCCACTGGGACTATGCCTTACATTTGAACACACAAATATACATCAATTTATTTACAGTTGATATACCTTCCCAACTGTGACTCTGGGTGGCAAAAACAATAGGATTTTTTTTCTTAAGGTAAACATTTATATTAGTCCTGAGGATAAGTCCAAGCAAAACAATGGACAGAAACAAAAATTCTCAAGGGTCCATTTGGCTTCCCACACTGGAAGCACATTCGTATCTTTAATGCTTTGGGAAAAACTTGGTGAGTTGGCCTTTAATTCCTTTGCTCTTTTCACAACAGCTACATTGACATTTTTACTGATTATATTCCCCATGTGTATTATAATTGTTAACTAACAAAAATGGGGAAAATGTGGTGATAAATATTAAATGTATTTAATATAAATTTAACTTTAGGTTATATTTAATTTGCACCTTTTTATTATTTTTGATTTGTTTTTTAATTCTTCCTGGCTCATCTTTTTTGTAAAGCAAAATGTTTTTATAGGTCTGAAAAAGGTTATGCTTCCCTAAAAATATAGAGTCAGATGACATATGGGATCAATTGTGTGAAATCTACCCTATTGGATATGGGTTATAATGTCACACACATGTATGAAAAAGACAGAGCTTGAAATACAATAACAGTCTTCTTCTTCTTCTTCTTCTTCTTCTTCTTCTTCTTCTTCTTCTTCTTCTTCTTCTTCTTCTTCTTCTTCTTCTTCTTCTTCTTCTTCTTCTTCTTCTTCTTCTTCTTCTTCTTCTTCTTCTTCTTCTTCTTCTTCTTCTTCTTCTTCTTCTTCTT
>NW_015387635.1:77260-93883 GCF_001527695.2 Protobothrops mucrosquamatus
ATTTTACTAAAGTTTGAATAAAGAAATATTAGCAGTTGTTTTATCCATTTTTTCCTTTTTTTTCTGTAAAATTTGCAATCCATATAGCTGTGTTCATGCAACACAGGACTGCCAGATCTGGGCTGCAAATATTTGGAAGCCTACTAGATGGCAGTAAAGAAAGGCATCAAATCCTAACTCT
The DNA here is from genome assembly GCF_001527695.2 of Protobothrops mucrosquamatus. Lineage (NCBI taxonomy): Eukaryota > Metazoa > Chordata > Lepidosauria > Squamata > Viperidae > Protobothrops > Protobothrops mucrosquamatus. The sequence goes on from NW_015387635.1 coordinate 77,442, forward strand.
TTGGTGTCATGGGGTAATTTTGGATCAGTAGAAAAAGGCATAGAAGGTATTTTAAAAAATGTTAAAACAAACTTTGTAGAAATAGGCCTTGCCTTTAAATTAATCAGTGGAGAAAGGATTGAGGATTCAGTCCCATCGATATTTACTAAACATCATCATAGATCCAGAAAGAATTCAGATTCAGGTAATAAGATTTGTTGGTTAAACTATCTCTGTTCAACAATCCATTATTTTATTTTATTTTATTTTATTTTATTATTTTATTTTATTTTATTTTTTTTTTTTTTTTTTTTTTTTTTTTTTTTTTTTTTTTTTTTTTTTTTTTTTTTTATTTTATTTTATTTTATTTTATTTTATTATTTTATTATTTTATTTTATTATTTTATTTTATTATTTTATTATTATTTTATTTTATTTTATTTTATTATTTTATTTTATTATTTTTATTTTATTTTATTTTATTTTATTTTATTTTATTATTTTATTATTTTATTTTATTTTATTTGCTCTTTCTAAACCTAAATTGATTTCCATGTCATGTTCATAGCAAGAAATCTGATTTCATAGAGATGACAAGAGAGATTGTAATGCACCCTGAAAAAATGAAGGGTAAAAGATCAAGCAGAAAATGACAATGTTTCATATTGCATATAATAGTACTTTTGTTGCCTCCCAACAATGTCTTACAAGTTCCTTGTCTCCTTAGATATTTTCCAATTGATTTGATTTCCTCAACAGTAGTAAGTTTATGGAGGAAATTTATATAATTTCAAAGTATTCGTTTTTGTGATAGGCTGGTATGAGAGTGACAGCAAAAATTGAAGTAATAGAATACAATTGTTTTCTGGGAGATATCCATTTAAAAGAACCTGCAGTTCCTTGGCTCTTAACTCATCTATGATATGACAGCTAGGAAACTATTCTGTATTTTTTTTTTTTAAAAAAAAAGAAGAGCTGAAATGGAAAAGGTGTGTTGCCTTGCAAGTCTTTAATTGCATAAGAAAAATGGTAAACTGTTGAGAAGCCCAGTCAAATATTATTCGGTTAATTCAGTATGTGAATTCCAGCCATCTTCCGGATGTCTCTAGCATTTGCATTTTTTACTCTTTAAGTCAGTGGTTCTCAACCTGTGGGTCGGGACCCCATTTGGGGTCGATCAACCATTTCACGGGGGTCGCCAAGCAAGGCTGTCCGCCATTTTTTTTGTCCGCCATTTTTTTTGTCCACCATTTTTTCCCCCTTTTCCGGCGGGTGCCTTACCTCCCTTGGGCTGGGCCAGCTGGTGGTCGGCCTGCTCCGTCTCTGCCGCTTGCCAGCTACGCCTCGGCCGGCGCAGGGGGCAGAACCACGCATGCGCGGTGCTCCCGGGCAGGGAAAGTCCTCGACTTACAACCGGTTGGGTAGTCCTCGACCTATGACCGGTTTAGTCCTCGACTTATGACCGGTTTAGTCCTCGACTTACAACCGGTTGGGGTCGCGGCATTAAAAAGGTTGAGAACCACTGCTTTAAGTCATAAATGAATGAATGGATGAATGAATGTATTGCAACAATCACAGTGATACATATTTGCATTTTTTCTGTGAACAAATAAGACTGATAAAATAGAATAGAAAATAACATCTTATAGTGATAAAGAGATGACCTCACTTCTTTGCCTCCTGATCCACTTCCTCGCTCCCAGCCTGAAAGTCCTGCTGTGCCGCTTTATCATGGCTGTGTGTGGAAGGGATAAGCAAACAAAATTGGGAGTATATGACAAGGGTATATATTCCCAGAAGGGTCATCCAAGGCCTTGAAGATCATCATAGTTGTCCAGCTAAGGCATGCAGGTGCCTATATTGGGCAGTATCAATACAGGAAGATTTCAGAGGCAGATGATGACTTTAGTGACAATGGCAAAGGCCTGAATTCATTTGGCACAGAAGAAAGCAATGGGCCACCATTCCTGTATTTGAACCAAGAAAACCACAAGGATAGAAAATATAAACTGATTGAGGATACACTGCCATATGATATGGCCCTCAGGTCAGATGGCACTCAACATGCTGCTGAGGAAGAGCTGTGGATCTTTCAAGGATGTTAATGGTGTTTATGACTTGGCTAGATTAAAGCCTTCAGGATATTAGTTGTTGATGTTTCCATACAGGAAAATAAATTTGAAGTTGTAAAGGTAGAATTGCAGTAGGAAAATAGAAGGTGGGAAACAAGAAACAAGAATTGAAAAAGGAAGTTCAATACAGTGAAAGATAAAATGAAATGATTAGAAATTGGCATAGGCAAATTGAGATGGACCAGAATGGGACACTTTTCAGTTAGAAGATCACACTGTTTATTACTATTCAGAACATGAAAAAACAAAGAAAGTACATTGTTCCTTTTATATTTAGGAAGGGCATAATGATAAGGTGACCAACCGTCCTCCTTTAGGGAGGACAGTCCTCCTTTTGTAAGTTCTGTCCTCCCTTGAAAAGTGTCCTCCTACATGTCCTCCTTTTTGATATTTGAAGACTAATCTGCAGGGCTTTTTTTTTCTCATAGAATGCTCAGAATGGCGTTCCGGCATCTTTTTTTGATGTGTTTTTTTTCAACTTTTGCATGAGCTGTGCTACTCCCCATATTGGCTTTCGAAAGCCAATAGGAATTGCTGCTGAGCGTGCCAAAACACCCGGCCAGCAAACTTTGCACATGCAAGTTGTCTGCAGCGAAGGCGAATTGGCAGGAACTTTGCACCCCTCCCTGCTACCCAACTACACCATCTCCTAGTTAGTTCCGAAGATACCTGGAGGAGACTGGAGCGGTAAATTTCTCTTGATCTTAGGCTCTGCTAGGGCAATAATGGGTGCGGGCACAAAAGGCAGGGGCGGCGGGGGTGCTGCGGGTGGGGGCGTGAGGGGCAGCAGCGGCTGGCTGCACCCCCATGCTGCGGGAGCCACGGGGCCCTCTCTACACGGGGTTGCGCAGGGTGGGCGGTGGTGCTGACGGGGCAGCTGCAGGCAGGGTGTGTCGACAGTGGGCTGCCCCCTGGGGCTGGAGCCAGTGTGGCTGGTGCTTTGGGAGCCACGGGGCCCGCTCTACACAGCGGGGCACCTGTACTGGCGAGGCAGCTGTGGGCAGGGGCGCAGCGGGCGGTTGACCTTCCATGGGCCGGGCCAGCTTTTACGATATTTTTTTCTTCAATTTATTTGTGTCCTCCTTTTCATTGTAAAAAAGTTGGTCACCTTAATAATGAGAACAGCACTTGGCTACAATATAATTAATAACTGAATGATCTTGATTAGAGTTTGCAAACAAACCTTTAATACAATGAACGTTCAAATTTATGCTCCAACGAATGCAGAAGAAGACGAGTTTTATGATCAAGTATAATTTGAAATTGAGAGAACATAGAGGTAAAATGTGCTGCTTGTGACTGAAGACTGCAGTGTCAAAGTTGGAAACGTGAAAGAAAAAAAATGTAGTTAGATTGCATGCCTTTGGAAACCAAAATGAAACAGGAGACTGACTTACAAATTTCTGCCACTCCAATGATTTCTTCATAGCTGATACCGCCTTTAAATAACCAGATTGACAACTCTGTACCTGGACATCACCAGATGGAGTATGCATAAATAAAATTGACTGTATTATGATTGAAAGGAGGTGGAGGAGCTCAGTTATAGCATGAAAGACATGGCCAGGCTCTGTCTAAGGAACAGATTATGAACTGTTCATGTGCAAGATCCAAGTTAACTTAAATAATAATAAGAAAGCAAGACAGTTTCCATGAAATGAGCTTTACCAATGATATAACCACCATTTTCAAGGAGAACATCAAGAAGTGCTTTGAAGTCATGAACGCAATTGATAGAGAACCAGAAGAATTATGGATTTAACTTTAAAGAAGTAATTAAAGGTGAATGTGAAAAGAGACAGCCAAAAAATGAAAAAAAAAATTGTAAAATTGCCAAGGTTGGAGACCCCTTTTGTAGATGATTCCTATTTTCTGACAGTTAGAACAATTAATCAGTTGAACAACCTGCCTCCTCCAGAAGCTGTGAATGCTCCAACCCTGGAAGTTTTTAAGAAGAGATTGGACAGCCATTTGTCTGAAATGGTATAGGGTTTCCTGCCTGAACAGGGGGTTGGACTAGATCCAAAATCCCTTCCAATATTATTATTATTATTATTATTATTATTATTATTATTATTATTATTATTATTATTATTATTATTATTATTATTATTATTATTATTATTATTAATCATCATCATCGCACAGTCAGCCAGATGTTCAGAATGGATTTGGCATTTTTGTCTACCTATTGAGTCCTTACCAAGGACCTGGGATAGGCAGATGTGGATGTTTGATGGTATTACAGATATCGTCGCAGGATGGAAGCAGTTCTCAGCAAGGCCGCCTTTTGCAATTGACTAATGGCGAATTTGTCAATGCCAATGGTGTTCAAGTGGTGCTCCAGTTGTTTAGGATATTATTATTATTATTATTATTATTATTATTATTATTATTATTATTATTATTATTATTATTATTATTATTATTATTTCCCCTTGCTGTATTGGGCCTTTTGGTATAATTTGAAGAGCTTCAGTTGGTTTGTGTGCTACAGTGATATCATGTGGTTATAGTAGTCTGAGATGTTTTTGATATATGTCAGTGTTGTCTTTTTCATACCTTATGTTGATTGTACTGTAGTGGGTGGGGCAGTCAGGCATTTTTTGATAAAGTTGTGTATCTATTTTATTTGAAGCTGTGGTTGTTTATGTGGTCTTTTCCCTTTTTCTGGTATCCTGGATCAGTGGCGTAGCGTGGGTTGTCAGCACCCGGGGCAAGGCACCCCCCCCTCCACAGTGGGCGGCGTCAGCGATCCGGCGGCTCGGATCGGATTCGCACAGCCAGCACTGCAGAGAGAGTGAGTGAGCCAGGCAGGGGCAGAGAGCTGCGAGTGCGAGCGCGCCCCCCAGATGTTGCGCCCGGTGCGGCCGGCCCCCCCTGCACCCCCCACGCTACGCCTCTGTCCTGGATTGCTGCAGTGTATTTGTGCTTGTCTGAATAATGTTCTCACACAGCTCCTCTTGTGGGACGTTGGGTTGTTACTGGGGTAATGGTGCACTGGGTTATTGTGGGTGAGGTGTTTTTTTTGTTTTGTAGATATAGATTTCTAATTTGCTTCCTTTTCTTCTGCTGATAAGGATATTCCAGAAAGGGAGTGGATTGTTTTCTTCTTTCCTTTGCAATTTTATTCCTTTGAAGATGTTGATTGCTGCAGGTTCTTCTCTTGTTTCTTTTTTATTATGTAATCTATATATCAAATCCATACTTTTGGTTGCATGCATGCAAGTACTATAGTTTTGAGATGCTGTCTTACAGTCTCTGCTATGAGTCTTGAGAGTGGTGATTCCTTGGGTAATTCCTCTGATTTCTTGCTTCTATGGATGCTTTTATGGGTACCCAAAAATATACAGGCCTGACATACCTCTTCATCTAATTGTATTGTTACCAGGTACCCCCCCCCCAAAAAAAAAATAGCGAAAGAACTTATAAAAAAAGTTTGGACATCTCATGGAGGGAAGCAAATATTCTATCTAATATTCTACAGTGCCTCCAAAAAAAAGCAAAGACCTAATAATAGAGATAGATGAAATTATGGTTTCATTCAATGTCACAGCATTTTTTACACCCATTGACCCAGAACTAACAAAAGAATTCATGGCAGCAGCTCTATACAGCAAACCCTATTTAGCAAAATACATTAAGATCAAAATACTCAGAATCATAGACCTCATTAATCTTTGCCTTACTACCTACTTTCAGTTTGATGGACAAATATACCAACAAATTAGAGGAACACCCATGAGATTGCCACTGTAATTATTACATCAATTATGTAACATAATTACACCAATTATGTAACATAGCCTGTGATAATTGCATCTTTTTCTCCCTGAACAGGATCTTTTCCACTAGTATATTTTTATAATATTATATTCCAAAAACCATACAAGTAAAGTTAAGAAAACGTTTTTACAGCAGAAAACCTGAAAGTTGGCACATCCACTATTTCTTAAAGTATGCTTTTATGAAGACTTGTAGTTTAAAAGCCAAACATAATGGAAAAAAAAAAACAATAGAACTTTGATTCATACATGCAATAATCCTTTTAATCATTTTCTAAAGCAAACAACACACAAACACCACTAATGTGCTGTACTTTAAGTGGCATTTTTCAATGAGAAGGCCCACACAAAAGACATTTACAGCTGGGGAAGAGAACAACAGCACACTTCAACAAGTTATTCTCTTGATAAATCTGATCCAGCCTCCAAAATGACAAGTGAACATCATGAGCTACATTGCATCTACTGATCAAAATGCAAAGCATGAAAGAGTTTGCCAGGTTCATTTGATTAACTGCACCAGCAAATCTCTCCCTTGACAAGAGCTGTAACTACACAAGCAATCCTTAATCCTCTATTCAGAAGAACAAAATCCATTTATTTTATGCAAGGCGAAATCTTGGAGGTAAACCCACTTCCTTTCTTATGCAAGATCTCCCATCAGGTTGAAGGTGCTCAGTAGAATTTCTGTGTTTTGTCAAGATTGTTATTATTAGTGCTACAGATGATTTGCCAGCTGAGCATAGAAGCTTGGGTGAGAAATCAGAAAGTTGGCACAAAAGCTCTTTGGAGGATTACAGGAGAATTAAACATGCACTGCAAAGCAAGATCAAACAAACAGCATAGCTCAGTGGGAATCTGAGAGAGAGAGAGAGAAAAAAAAGACATGTTCAAATGAGCACTAAGAAAAAAAAAAAAGGAGCTCAAGCAAAATGGGAAAAGGGAACAGATCACCCAAAAATGTACAGACAAGTAGCTCAGAACTGTAGAGATAGTATCAGGGCAGCTAACATTTGGAAGGAAGTGAGGTTGATGAAGGATGAACAAGACAAATGATTCACTATATTGACTATATGATGGAAACAACACAATACTACCAGGTGGCCAAAAAAAAGAAGAAGACAAAACTATTCCATTCTTAAGCTTAGCTCCAGGGAAAGCCATGTGCTCAAGCAGGCAACTGTGAAAAGATGTATGAAATGGAAGGATTGAACCTTGGGACTGATACTTTTTACTTGGAATAAATTGATATTTATGAATCATCTTTGAGAAATCCTGGATGATTAGAAGAGTGGAAGAGAGAACATAGAGTCCATGTTGAGAAAAAAAGGAAAGAAAAGGGGGATTTAAGGAAGTAGAGACCTGCCAATCTGACATCAATACTTAGGTAGATTCTGTAACAGATATTAATTAATTAATTAATGAAATTATTCATTTATTGATGACTTTAAACTAGCTCAGTCAAGGCCACCCAGTAAGCCATTTGTTGAGATGATCAGAGTCAGTATGTGCTTGTCAACCACAAATCTTAATTGGCTGCCAAGTAACTTTGTAGATTGTGGGAATCTTATAGATCAGGGGTGTCAAACTGCCGACCTACGGGCCAGATGCATCATCCGGAAGCTGTGCCCACCCCATTGCCGGCAATGGCAAAACTGTCCCGATATGTTGTGTGACGTCACGTGACCTCAGGAGTTTGACATGTCTGTTGTAGATGCATATGAGCATGGTATCTAACAACAGTATCTAACAAAGTCTCCCATGATGTTCTGTTCAGCAAGTTAATTAAGTGTGAACTTTTAGGGTAGTAAATAGATGTGTTCATGTGCCCAGAGACAGGGATTATGAGTAGTTCCTTTTTAAAATGAGGTATTGATGTAGGTGTTGAAAGATCCTGTCCATGTATTTTTCAACATTTGTATAAACTACTTGGATGAAAAGGATTCAAAAATAAATTGAGAAATAGAATGGTGGGATAAGGGTACTTGTGAAAAGAATTGGTATAGGTACTAATTACAGACTGAAAAATGAATAAAAGCAGTGTGCTAAAGCTGCAAAAAGGCAAATGTAATTTTAGGCTGTATGAATTGAAGTATATTTTCCACACCACAGAATGTTATCGTTCTACTTTGACCTATTGCCTTGAAACCAGTGGTTAACCATCGTGGGTTTTTTTTTAAAAAAAAATCAGCTAAACTAGAATAGGTTCAGGGGAAAAAAAACAAGGCAGATGATCAGGAAACCAGAGTAGAAGAGAGAATAAAGAAAAAAAAGGAATGCTTTACTTGGAGATAAGAAGAGGGTGTCAAACTATTCTCCAAGGCACCAGAGAGCAAGACAAGAAGCAATGGGTTGGAAACTGACCAAAGAGAGAAGCAACCTGTAATTAAGGAGAAACTTCCTAACAGTGAGGACAATTAACAAGTGGAACAGCTTGCCTCCAGAAATGATGGGCACTCCATCACTGGAGGCTTTTGAGAAGAGACTAGACCAGGGGTCCTCAACCTTGGCCACTTTCAGACTTGTGGACTTCAATTCCCAGAATTGAAGCTGGCTGAGGAATTCTGGGAGTTGAAGTCCACAAATCTTGAAGTCCACAAGTCTTAAAGTGGCCAAGGTTGAGGACTCCTGGACTAGACAGTCACTTGTCTGAAATGGTATAGGACAGGTTCTCCTGCTTGAGCAGGGGGCTGAACTAGAAGACCCCCAAGGTCCCTTCCAGCTCTATTCTCTATATTCTATTCTATTTTTCTAATATAATTTTTATTAAAGAAATGTTTAAAATAATAAAAACAATGCAAAAGAGAAAAGTAAAGAAAAGTAATAAGTAAGTGAAAAATGTGCAAAGAAAGAAATAGAGAAGAAAAGGAAAAGTTACAAAGAAACAGCTTCTGATTTTTTTTCTACACCATTTGCAAGTACATTTATGTTTTACTCTCTTTCTCAAAGGTTACAAAGTAATATCCTTGTTTGGAGACGACCACATTCTTGTCATGAAGAGATGATACACTGAAAGAGGAGTTCAACAGACATCAGGAGGGAAGAAGGAAAAGGAGATTGCCTTAAATCTTTTTTGCTGGTTTTCAGGCTAAGGCAAAACATCCATGATTAAAACAGAGGCTTTTGCACCTTGGAGGTGATATGGCTCTCTTCTTTGAGGTAGTGTGATTTGCTTGATGGAGCACTTAGCATTCATTGAAAGCTTTCCAATTTGTCTCTTTTCTCCTGGAGAAAGATTTCTGTTGAGGCATTGCAGATATGCAGAAGCCTCTTCTGACTTTTTCAGATACAAGGGGATTGTAAAATAGCCACATAACACTGCAGCATCCCCCACTTCTGTCCTCCAGCGTCCTTCTTCAAAGGAGGAGCTGCAGAGCAGAGAGACTTGATTCATTCTTTGCTTTGCAAAAATTCTTCAGTCAAATCTTTGTGGAATCAAAGCTCTGTGCCAAAAGCTGTCTACAACCCTATTCAAGAGAATTCCAGAACAGAATACTGCTTATAAAATAAGAGAACTATATGGAATTATGGGCCTTTTTTTTGAGATGGGAAAGTGAACTTTTCATTGGACACCGAATCTGGTTTTGTTATTTGATTTGATATTACTTATGCAATTTTTTGAGGTCTGCCTTTGTTACAGAAGATGTAGAACAAATATCTGAGTCAATGTTGACTTCCTCAGGGAGCGCTTTCTGTCACTTGTAAAAGAAAGATACGTAGGACGGGGAACTCAAAGTTATGGCCCAGTGTCTGCATGCAATCCTCCAGCTCATTTCTTCTCTCCCAGAAGGCAGGAAATGGCCAGAAACCAGGAAGCAATTTGATGACCTCTCAGTCACAAAAGATCCTCCTTTAGGCTGAGAAAAAAGCTCAGCTCCATGCAAAGGTTAAGTAAACAGAAGGGTGTCTATATTACTAGCTCACATCAAATCACCATCACAATCTGCACTGGGGTCTATCAAGGATGCTGCTTGTAATGACAGGGAGAGTGGCCATGACTTAAATCTTCAGTTTAGGATCAAACGTATTGATTCAAAGTCCATCATATTTCTTCATTAATCATAATTAGGAAAAACCCTGATTATGCACAGAGATTGTTTTTTTTCTTTTTTCCATTAAAGTAATTTGAAATTGAGCTATATCTGCAGAAATTATAGTCTCTTATGAGAAGTTGGCACATATCAAATTGAAAATATTTCCTTTAAAGAGAACTGTCAATATTTTTATAATTTTGGGGGGCAAAATTGAAAATAGTTGTCAGGCATATTTGCCTCTTCTGGGGAGATAAGTCCTGCCAAGTTTCAGATGATTAGATTCAAGGGTTTGTATGGTGTTATTTGATAACAACAGTATTGATTCTCTGATTAATGGAAAACATTGCCAGGTAAGTGTCAAAATAAAAAGGTTAAAAAACAGTTCTGTTTCATGGTAACTTTTTTTTTTTTAAAAAAATGTAATCAATAGTCTACTTGGATACATTTCATTATCTCCATTTTTACTCCGTTTATCAACTAATGAAAAGTCTTTATTGTTGTTGACCTTGGGCTAATTAACTCATCCTCATAATAATTTGAATTTGAGAGCTTTATACTAGATACCTTGAGAGAGTTTTGACTGATTATGTGCCATCAGGTCATTTTTGATTCCTAACAAAGCTCAGATGAGAAATCCTCACACACACAAAAAAAAATGAAACTTGTTCCTCCAATGGGGCTCAGTGCCAGCATTCTTCATATAATGCACAATTAGCACAGAGAAATAATTACAAGGTGTGATAATGTGAGGACTATGAAAGGAGATTGGAAACATTTGCACAGGACCAGTCTATTAAAGGCTATTGGTCTTGAAGATTCAGTGGTATCCTTGGATTGGGGGCAACATGCTTCAAAAATTCTAGGGGAACACTGATGGAAGAGAAATATGTTTCTATTTTTGCTTGCAAAAACCCCCCAAATAATTTGGTTGGCTACTGGGATAAACAAAATGCTAGACAAATGGATATTGGCCTGACTGAGCAGGTTTATTTTTGTTTTATACCTATCATGAATTATTATATGTTTTATCTAATGGTAATTCAAAATGTGAGTAGAAACCACCTTGCTACAGTGATCTTTCAAATAATTGTGCTATTATATTTTAAACCTGAAATGATTTCCATTTTTACCTGAATTACACTTAATTTTTAAAAGAAGGTTAGATCCCAAAGAAGAGATTTTCAGTGTCTACTTTTTGTTTAATTTTTGAATGACAGTCTTCATGTACATACATGAAGATAAAAAAAGCTCAAGTCTCATTGCATCTGGTTACCCAACAATAGGTTGGGAGGACCTGTGTTCCTTCAGATGTGGCTGAACTGCAATTTCAACAGGAATTGTCTACAGAGATTATTCTGCAAAATAATGGAAAGAAAATTACAAGCATTGCCATTTAAACCACAGAAGTCCAAGAGTATTCTGCTTGCTGTGGATTGACTCAGAGAGAAACTAAGATTTTTTTCAAAGCAACTGGAATCATTACGGAGCTATTTCAAGATCTAAAAAATGACCCTCTGACATTTTTTTCTGATCTTCAAAGACATTATTTCCCCAAGATCTGCAAACAGCTTAGCTCTGTTCGTGCAATTTCCACTGTGTTGAGAACTTAAAATGAGTGTAATTAGGGACTGTAAACAATGTCCTTGTCCCTGCTTCATTTCACACTATAGCAGTGCTTCTCAATGATGGCAGTTTAAGAAAGCTGGATTTCAACACCCAGAATTCCCCAGTCAGCCATGTTGGGAGTTGAAGTCCAGCCTTCTTAAACTTGCCAATATTGAGAAACACTACACTATAGTCATTCTGGTGGAAATTCTGAAGCGGAGAGGAAGGTTTACTGATGTACTATCTGCACACAGGATAAAGAGGGGTAGAATTGTCTATATGGCTCTTTTCTGTCTAAATTTTGAACTCTCCATGAATGAGGTACCTCCCTTTAGTTACCTGGCATTGCAAGACTTTTGTCTTCTCTCTCTTTTTCTACCCCCTCTTTTGAGACGCATGGAAAAGAAAACCTTCAAGAGATGTGAAGATAAAAAGGGGGTCAAGCAACAATATATGTGTCCTCGATCACAATGAAAACATTGCAATTTATGCTCTTGCATTTGACACCAGAACACAAGGATGAAAGGATTTCTCACCATGTGTGTTTTATCATATATTTTTTCATCGTCCTGGTTTGTAGTGGATACTTATGGATCTTGGGATACTGAGGAAGGCTATATGGGATACTAAGGTTTTGGAAGGAGAGGAAGAATGGACAATCACAGCTTCTGATTGTGCCAGAAGACCTATGTGTGCATAATTATAGGATATTGAGTTCTTTCGAATGAATGTTACATGTTAAGCTACTGAACAGACTATCAAGGATCATAGTGTGCTGTGTGTTTGGCAAGTAGGCATAGCAATCAAACTATTTCATCACATATTCATGGGGGGAATTTCTGAAGAGATCTTAAATATATAGCTCTAGATTGGTGCATTGTAATTGAAAATTCCTGGGAAGTTGCAGTGGCCAGTCTGCTAATGAGAACTCAGCAGGTTCTTACTTTCCCAGGGTGATTCTATTCCAGCTGAATACAAGATATGAAATGTTTATCTCAGACTGTTATATTATCTTTTATTCATAGTCGTTCTGGTTTGCTTTATTTGTAATTTGCCTTTATATTTCATATGTACATTATTATTTATTTTGAGATTAGTTGTAACATGCTTAGAGCACGTCATGTCTATTATTAAGTGATTTAACTAAATAATACGGGCTCAATCATATGTAGACTGCAGAAATTATTGCAATCTAAGTTATGATTTAATGAAATCCTACTGGGTTCACAGGGTCTACTCTAAGTTGGGGTGCCACCTATTATTTAAAACTAATTCAAAGTTCTGATTTATTGTGTGTCCCATGATTTAATTTGTTGGGAAGATAGTCTTATACTGTAATGTATTTAGACAAAATTCTAGTATTTCTGTTTAATCCACCCTTACTGTTTTAACTGCTTCTAAGATAAGAGAAAAAATACATTCTTTTTCAATAATAAATCCCATGCAGCAAAATGGATTGATCAAGAGACAGAAAAATGAACTTAATATATGTTTCTTACCTCAAATTTGATAAATTTAGAGCTAAGCAGATGAATCTAGGAACTAAAAGGAATAGGGTTGAGCATAATCTCCCATCTACTGTATATGTATATTGGTATTTAGTGACACACTCTGCTTCTTGGATCTAGTAGTTCTTGACATGGCCATCTGGGTGAGGACTAGGGTTTGAAGTAACAAATGAGGCATCACAACATATCAACAGAAAGTCTACCTGAGACATCTCAACAAATATACAAAAGAGTAAAATGAGATGCATTTTAAAAAAGTCTTATGGACTCTACTTTTTCAGGAGGTCCATTTCCCTCATTGTCCAATTTTTTTTTAGCAAGCTTTTAATTGTTAGTAGAGCTGAATTTTTATTTTAATAATATTGCTTTTAAATGTGCTTTGCTTTAATGGCTTTGTTTTTACCCTTGTGTTTTATCATTTGCATTTTTAATTGCTCTCAGTTGGCTTGAGTGTCAAATCAACAAAAAAGCATCCAATATTTAATAAATGGATAGATTCCATATATCATTTACATAATTTTAGCATTTTTTATTGGTTTGAGTGTTGAAAATCCATTTGTCACAAAGATGCTTTGAAAGCAAAGTTAGTAGGCACCTTTGAAGGTGTTCATGGAATACCATCACAATATTGATGGATTAATACAAACATTTGTATGTCCATTTCTTCTAGGAATTTATTTGCTCATAGCAAAATTAAAATAAAAGCAATAAGTAACTATAAAAAATACTGTAAATCATCATCAAATGAGTGTAAACACAGTATAGCATAACCAGTTAAATTTATAATCATCCACTATAGAATGGGCATTTCAGTTAAACATAACATAGATGTGTTGATACTGGTCATGCCACCAGTTTCTTTTAAAATCTCTTTTGTGAAAGGATCCCAAACTTCATATCAATTTGTTTTCAACGTTTTGTCTTTAAGTATGTTTTAATTTTGATCTCATGATAATACTAGCTATATTGCAGAATATTTTTCAAGTGCAACTATAAAAAGTAATAACTTTGGACATTTTCAGGAAAAGTACACACTAAATCACTACATGTCACCTTAGTTGAGCCTTAGCTGTTTTAACTTAGGACCTAACCAACTAACTACAACATGTGTATGGACCACTGATGCTTTCTTAAGGGCAGTGTCATCCTCCAAACCCTGGTCAGATTTTATTTTTAAGTGGGTAGAATAATGAACTCTGGACCTTTTATTTAATTTACGAATCCAACCACTTCATTGGAATTCAGGGCAGGATGCTTCAGAATGGGATGGAATTAGATTTACAGTATAAATGTAAGAACCAATTATTTGGGAGTGGAGCTATTCTTACATTGCTTTCTAATTACATGAAAGAAACTGATCTTTCTTATCTCTAAAATTCTGTACCTAACTTTTCTCTTATCAGTGGCTTTTCTTAGCCCACAACATATTCACAGTCACAGTCTAAATAAATAAAATGAATGTGTGTCAAGTAATTGTAACAGAATGCACACTAGCTGTATTTTTAATCCTATTAGTCTCTTGTCCCAAAGCACCCATATTCAATGACAGAAACAAGAATGATGGACTACATTTGCAGCATTTTCATGATAGATATTCACCATAGTCAGCTAAGGGCATAACCATCTAATTTCTTTCTTTCTTTCTCTTTCTTTCATTGATTGATTAATGAAAAATAAGGTGATAACAATCACCACTAAATATTCAATCTCATTCTATGCATCGCATGTCTTTAATAATTCAACACGCGCTGTAATATGATAAATAGTGAGCACTTAATGCTAAACTAATGTTAGGTCCACTGCTTTCAAAGCTTCCATTGCCTGGATAATTAATGTTATTCTAAATAGAAGTAAATGTACTTGACTTATGTAAACATATAATATAGCCTGTGCAGATAGATCATCATTTATTCTAATTTAGAAGAAGCAGAAAAAACAAAGATTACAAATCAATTTTAGAAAGTGTCACATATATTTAGTCTTGGAGGCAAATATTGGGTAGTATCAGTTATAAAAATGTAGCTCCTTACTTTTAATTAGAATGATTAGATACCACTTGAATTATTATTCTGAACAAGGTTGAATTCCAGCTTTGTGCAGTTTTAAGCTTCAGCCTAGAAGATTGCTTTATATAGCAATACATTTGTGTGGTTTTTTTTTCTTTTTTAGACTTGGGGTTGTAGGTACATTCATTTCTACCTCATGTGGTTGTAGCCATGTGTTGACTGAATATCATGCATTCCCTAATTAAGCATAATAAAATTTGAACCTGCATATTCCTGAAAAAAGACATATTTAATTGGTAATAGTTACTTTGTTTTATTTCAAAGATTAGACAAAATTCACTTGTATACTTGGTCCTATTTTCATTTCTTAAGGTGGTTATACTATTCCTTAAGGTTGCGATATAGGTAGTCCTTACAACTGAGCCCAACATTTATAATTGTTAAGCGAGACAGTTGTTAAGTGAATCCCCCCCCCCATTTTATGGCCTTTCTTGCCGCTGTTGTTAAGTGAATCACTGCAGTTGTTAAGATAGTGATAGGATAAACTGTAGGTCCACTAAAGAGAGAAGATGGTAAGGAAATTGCAGGAAAATAGGGAGAAAGCAGAGCTGCTTAATTCATACTTTGCATCAGTCTTCACACAAAAAGAAACTACAGCCCAACACACCAAAAGAACCACTGCAAAAGACAAACTAGAAACAAAAATTAAAATAAGCAAGAAAATGGTAAGAGAACACCTATCTGACCTTGACGAATATAAATCACTGGGACCCAACAGATTACATCCCAGAATTCTGAAGGACCTGGCAGATGTTATCTCAGAACCATTGCACCATATCTTTCAAAAATCCTGGAGCACCAGGGAAGTACCTGAGGATTGGAAAAGGGCTGATGTGGTTCCCATCTTCAAGAAAGGAAAAAAAAAACACAGACCCAGGAAACTACAGACCAATCAGTCTAACATCAATACCTAGGAAGATCCTGGAAAAGATAACCAAAAAACAGATCTACGAACAACTAGAAGCAAACAAAGCTATAACTAGTAGCCAGCATGGGTTCGTCAAAAACAGATCATGCCAAACCAATCTTATTTCATTTTTTGATAAAGTGACTAAATTAATAGACCAGCAAAACACTGTGGACAAAGTATACTTAGACTTCAGTAATGCATTTGATAAGGTAGACCATTTGGTAAGCTAGAAAAGGGTGGAATAGACAACATCACCACCAGATGGATCTGTAGCTGGCTGGCAAACCATACCCAATGAGTAATCCTCAAGGGCATTACATCCACATGGAGAGAAGTAAGCAGTGGGGTACCACAAGGTTCCGTCTTAGGCCCAGTACTCTTCAATATTTTCATAAATGACTTAGATGAGGGAATTGAAGGGGA
>NW_015387635.1:94149-109108 GCF_001527695.2 Protobothrops mucrosquamatus
AACTCATCAAATTTGCAGAAGACACCAAACTGGCAGAAGTAGCCAACACTCCAGAAGACAAACTCAGGATCCAAAAAGATCTTGACAAACTTGAACAATGGGCCCTATCCACCAAAATGAGCTTCAATGTGGAGAAAAGCAAAGTTTTACATTTAGGCAGGAAAAATCAAAGGAACAAGTACAGACTGAGCGAGACCTGGCTTAAAAACAATAACTGTGAGAGGGATCTTGGAGTCCTAGTGGATGATCACTTGACCATGAGCCAGCAGTGTGCAGCAGTAGCCAAAAAAGCTAATACAATCCTGGGTTGTGTAAACAGAGGCATAGAATCAAGATTGCGTGAAGTATTAGTACTGCTTTATAAAACCCTAGTGTGGAAAATGAAAATATTGGCTATTGTTCTTTTATACAAGGTTTAGGCCCAGGTGAACTAAATCAAGCCTCATGGGAAAATTATTGAATCAAAGTGTGCTATGCTTAATTTTGCAGTTTGCAATTGTATTTTACTCAGTATGATTTTGCTAAGTTTTCTTGTTTCAAATATATTTAGAACATAAGGACTGGAACAGTAATAAATAGGGAACTGAAATTACCCGATGGATGTGGGTTCCAATGTACACAAGTATGTGGAAAATTATGTTCAGCAAAGTGGCAGCAGAAAGTCAGCAGAAAGTGTAAAATTTTAGGATGGGAAAGGTATAAGAGATTGGGACTGGGGCTGATTGATTTGCCACTGGCCTATAGCTGTCCTTATTAGAATTGTTATGACATTGGACCTCATTGCAATGGATTTTTAATGTAAGTAATGTTTATGTGTGTGTTCCAAATTATTGCTGAAATAAACCTCTGAATCTTAAAGTAAGAATTATTGTTTTGTGTTGCTGTCTCTTGTCTTTTTCATTGGGTTTTTCCACAATAGTTTTAGTGCATTGGCTGGGAAGAGAAGGATGCTGGAAGAGACCTGCTGTCCAGCTGGGATTTCTGACCACTTCCTGGCTTTGGGCCACAGGTAACCAGCCCGCTCTCTCCGAGCACTCACAATCTACTTTAGATCAGAGATAAGCAAAAGGCCCCTTTCCTTGGGACCTTTGGGTAGGTAGATAGGGAAGTTATTGTGATTTAGTTAGTTAAGCCTGTCCTCCTAATCGGGCAGCAAGGGAAGGGTCACAACCAGACTTGCTTTGGGGTCAGACTAGTTGTGTGGAAGTGTCATGCCTCATTGGCAAAACAGTCGGGGCTGGTCCCATGACCCGGTGAGGACCTGACGGTCCTGGGGGCTGATCACCCCCTTGTAGTGATTTGAGGTAGCTCCTCGGAGCGAGAGTCGTGCTCTCATGTGTTATCTTTTGCAGCCTCATTTATGAAGGCTTTTTGCTCCCTCATTAATGATGCTTGGCAAGGAATAAAGTTGTGATAGATTTTGGAGTTGTTATTTTAATGTTGACAATTTGGTGAACCTGTTCACAAAAAAGTGATGATGATGATGTGACCCAAGACACTGCAACCATCATTAATATGAGACATTTGCCAAGCATTTGAATTTTGATCACATGACCATGGGGGTGCTGCATTGTCCATAAGTGTGAAAAATGGTGATAAGTCATTTTTTCAGTGCCATTGTAATTTTGAATGGTCTCTAAATGAGCTGCTGTAAGTCGAGAACTACCTGTGTTATTCAAGCCTGATTTCTCCTTTTCCCAAATAGTAGTTTTTCAAATTATCTCATAGTGGTAAGGAGCTGTAATTCAGAGATACAAAATATTTTTAAGGCCTGAAGACCACACTTGGCTGCTGAATAATATACTGAAGGAGACACTTCCAGAATGGGATGGGCCCAAAATAAGGAAATGGTTGCTAGCAGGAAAAAAAGTAAACTCAGTTTACAATTCAAATTATATCAATTTGAAAAGTTAATATGAAGATGTCTCGGTCTATAATAAATTTCGATTCTGCCTTATTCCAAATTACAATTTGGTAGCAGCTTTTGGAATAATTTGAAGACAGTATCCAAGGTTTAGGTACATGCGGCATGTACATCATTAGTCTTCATATATAAGGCAATGTTCATCCTGAGATGTTCCTATTCATCTGGTTTAATTTAAAGGTAGATACAGTATATCACATTTCAGCAGATTTTTCAGGGGCAGATTTAGAAAAGTGTTCCCTGGATATGCTTGTACATACTTGGTGTGCAACATAACCTGGAACAGATAGGCCAGGCATGTCAAACTCGCGACGTCACATGACGTCGCGTGACATATCGGAGCTTTTTCGCCATTGCCGGCAATGGGGTGGGCGTGGCTCCGGTATGATGAAACCGACCCATGGGCCGGCAGTTTGACACCCCTGAGATAGGCTCTTCTTCAAAAGGAAAATGGCTTATTCAGAAGACTAAATGAATAATAAAAAAAAAATAGCTTAATCTCTCTGTATTTGAACTAACAACTGTTGCCAGGATATCTTTAGAAAACATCAATATACGAACACTCTAATTGAGTGAAATTGTACTAAAGTCAGTTAAATCAGGGGGCTCCATCAAAACAAATGTGTTATCTATCTATCTATCTATCTATCTATCTATCTATCTATCTATCTATCTATCTATCTATCATTAATCATTTATATCTATTTCAATTTTGGTGTCACCTGAGTTACTCTATGACTCTAGAGAGATGGACGTATAGCATAATTCCTCTCCCCCCCCCCAAATTACTTGGAGATCTATTTTGCCCTATCCAACAAAATCTATTTTCCTCCTATCCAATATTCAACACACACCAGCCAATATGTATATACCAGTAACCAGTGCTTTTTATATATATATATATATATATATATATATAAAAGGTGCCGGAACTCACGCACAGCTCTGGCTCCAGTCGAAAGCCCTTTATAGAGTGGGGGGGGGACCGCTTTAGGGAGCTTCCGAGGCGCAGATCACATGAGCAGCATCAGCTGGTGGACGCCATTGCAGTGGCTTTTGAGAGGGTGCTTGTTTGGAGCCGGGATGTCTTCTGCCACCTTGTCCTCCTCTGCCTCTGATGACACAGAGGCTTCCTCCAGAGCCAGAGCAACCAAGGTGGTGGCGGCGCTGCTGCTTTGGGAGTGTGCCTGGTCCCTCAAAGAGATTCACTCCGGGAGCCAGCCCTGGTCCCTGGTGGCCAACGCGAGGGTGAAGACAGGCAGCGGTGGTGGGGGGAGCCCCATGAACCAAGGCAGAGAAGAGGGTCTGCTTCTAGGGCCGTGGAAGTGTTTCCAGGTCGACCTTCGATGCCCCTGATTTTCCCAGGCAGCTTCCTTTTACTCACGCTGGCAGCTTAGAAGGAGCCAGTTCTTCCCTTCAAAAAAAGGTGCCAGAACACCGTTCTGGTGCATTCTATGACAACAAAAGCACTGCCAGTAACATATACAAAAACCTTGAAATATCTTCTTGGAAGGTCTTTCTGCCATCTATTTTTTTCATTCTTTGAATTTGTCCTGCATATATATGAGAGTACATTTGGTCTAGACCAGGGGTTCTCAACCTTGGCAACTTTAAGACTTTTGGACTTCAATTCCCAGAATTCCAGGAGTTGAATTCCACAAATCTTAAAGTTGCCAAGGTTGAGGACCCCTGGCCTAGAGGTTAGGGCATAAGGCAAAAAACCAGGAGACTATGAATTTTAGTCCCATTTTAAGCATGAAAACTGGCTGGGTGAATTTGAGCCAGTTGCTCTCCCTCAGCCCAACCCACCGCACAGGTTTGTTGTTGGGAAAATAGGAGAAGGAGCAGTACTGGGTATGTTCGGTGCTTTGAGTTTTTGTAAAAAATAAATAATAAACAAACCAATACAGTGGTTTATATAAATATAATGGTATATAAGTCTGCACTGCTGTTTGGCTGCTCTGTTGTTGTTTTTAAGAGTACAGCTGATAAATAAAATGTGAGTGAATCCAATGGCAATTAAGTAGATGACTTTATAAAAGCTAAATAAAAAGACAGAAAGTCAGCATTACATTTAAAATGTGCTGCATAGACCAGAACATCTAAAAGCTAATGGATCTCTTTGTGAGGGTTAAGAATAAGGAAGGGAAGTGAAAATTGTCTAAGTAAAAATTGACACTTCTTCTCTAGTCTTTCATCTTTTAAAATTATTTGCAATTTGCATATTAGCTTCTGTGTTTCAATGTCTTCTGAATATTGAAGCATTTTGTTTTAATACACAAAAAGCAGATTTGGACATTATGCCTACTGGAAAATTATACCATAAGCACCAATGTTTTTTTGTATAGTTCAGGTTAGAATAAGTTCATTTCGTTGTCTTGTGTGTGTGTGTGTGTGTGTGCGCGCACATACACATACATGCACAGACACACTGCAATTTACTATATATAAATTTAGATGTAATATTTTAAATATTTACTTGCAAAATGCTAATAGCTGCTGTTGGAGATTTCGACTAGTGGAACCATTTGGATCGGTCTGAATGATCAAAGGATTTGTAGAACAAAAGATTGTCTAAATATGTTGCCAAGATTGTATTCAGCCTTAAAAGTAGAACCAGGACTTAAATTATTCAATATTACTTTTTCCTCTTGATCTCAGTGGGTCTGGTTCTAAGTTGATACTTCTTTTGAGAGACACGATGAGGAAAAAGAAGGCTTAAAGAAATTTAAAAGGAGGACTGGGAACAATTTTAACTTAAGGAAGAAGTATGAGGAAAAACAGACCTCAAGAAACACTGCATGTAATTGCTCTGATGGTGAGAACTCATAAAATGACATAATTGGCTTATGGATAAATTATAATTGATA
The DNA here is from genome assembly GCF_001527695.2 of Protobothrops mucrosquamatus. Classification (NCBI taxonomy): domain Eukaryota; kingdom Metazoa; phylum Chordata; class Lepidosauria; order Squamata; family Viperidae; genus Protobothrops; species Protobothrops mucrosquamatus. The sequence goes on from NW_015387635.1 coordinate 98,944, forward strand.
AGTTTACATGAAAGTACATGTCCCCTGGTCTATAGGCTTGAAAGTAGCATTTTTGAGGGAAAAAAGGAGATTAGGGAAAAAGAGAAAAGAAAGGGAATTGCAAAGTTTATTAGCAAACCTTCTAGATTGCAAGAGTTCTTCCCCAAGAGGGCCTTCTTATCTCTTTATTGGGGATTTAGTAAATTAAAACAAAACCAAATTCTCACTGCATTGGCCTATTGTATTTTTGTGGAGCTAGCAAGAAAATCAAAAAGAAAACTGCTTTTTTTTCTCTCTCTCTTTTGAGCTCAGCAGAGAGGGAGTAATGAGAGATTCTTTGGCATATAAATGTAAAGCATCTTATTTTATGCCAGTCAGTGACGGAAAGAATCTTAGAGAATCATCCTAAATGAGATTTGACTGAGGTGACCAGATTTGCTGTGATATGCTTGAACTTCAGAATGAGAGATTATTCTAATGTCTGACAATTTTATCTTTTCCCCCCTATTCAGTCTCAACATAATATAAGAGTATGAAAAGTATAAAATTTGCTTGTATAGTTAAATATAGACTAGAACTATTAATCTTTCATGTACTGTTTTTTATGTGGTAGAAGTTCATTTGCTGAATTGCTTACAATTTCTGATAAGAGTTTAGAAAACAAAGTGCTAGTTTTACAGTAATATGAGGGCTGTATTATAACTGATTTTATACCAACATTCATATTCTTCTGACACTATAAAACTGTATTTTACTCAAACATTTTCAGATTCATTTTAATAGAAGTCACTTGACACATGTATACCCAGTGAGCATGCTTCTGTGATGCTGACATAGGTCATCCGGGAGAGTGCCCAAATCCACCTCAGTTCCATACCTGACCAAAAATGATGTCATTACAATCTTTTTTTATGAAACATAAATTATACCATTTGTCTCATAATAACATGTGCGATCTGTTACTTTAATACCATTTTGGCATTCTTACAGATGCCTACAATTACACTTTTGCAATGTCTCATAATTCTATAGAATTTATAGCTAGAATACTTTTGGAGCAAATAGACAGGAATTATCTTCTATTCTACCCTTATAAAGCATAACCACACTAAAAACAGACTGTATGATTCCTTTGAAAAAAGTGCATATGCAATCCTAGCAATTTAATCCCTATATAGATTGGGGAAAGATACTTATTTGTATCATAAGAAGAGTTACCATTATCAACCAACTAGATCAATTCTGCTTTGATATAAGGCAGCTTTAGATGAGGTCATCATAAGGCTGTGTCACATGCGAATAGCAGGCTATGTCGTCTCACGCATAAACAGTAAAAGTATAATCACTGATCCATTTAGTGACAGCTAAGTTACAGCTTTGATTCACAGAATCAAAACTATTTTGGACTCAACAAATTGGGAATTAGAGTTTAGTTCCAGTGGTAATTTCATGTTCTCCAATCAGTTTCACTGTAAGGAACATACTGAAAGTTCTTATATGGATTTCTGCTTATATAGGCTCCCACAGGATAATTATACTTCTTGACTTTGTGAACCATTTTATGAATAGAGACCCTTACCATATGTATGCATGCATATACAGTATGTATGTAAGATGATTAGGGGGGGGAGGCTAAAACATATGAATAACAGTTGTAGAATTGGGTATGTTTACTCTAGTGAAAAGAAGAACTAGGAGTGACATGATAGCAGTGTTCCAATATTTGGGGGGTTGCCACAAAGAAGAGGGGTCAACCTATTTCCCAAAGCACCAGATGGCAAGACAAGAAACAATAGATGGAAACTAATCAAGGAGAGAAGCAACCTAAATCTAAGGAGAAATTTCCTAAAATGGAACGGCTTGTCTTCAGAGGTTATGGGTGCTCCCTCACTGGAGGTTTTTAAGAGGAAACTGGATAGCCACTTGTCTGGAATGGTATAAGGTTTCCTGCTTGTGCAGGGGGTTGGACTAGAAGACCTCCAAGGTTCCTACCACCTCTGTTATTCTGTCCTGCTCTGTATTATCTCAATATAGCCGTCCCTCTCAAATACATAATTCTGGGCAGTTAAATGCACATACACACATATGTGTGCTATATGTACCACATATAAATATATATGAATAAGAACACCTTAAAACAAGTACTCAGCCATTAGGACTTCAAGAAAACGATGGGGAAAGGTTTGGCACTGTTGAGATTGCTGCTTGTAACAGTCTCAACTTCTTCTCCAAGATGGAGATGCCATGTATGTGGGACCTACTCTTTCCTCATACCAAATTTATGGCTATTAAGTTTATGAAGGGGCCTATGACTTCAGCATGCTTCATCACATGGGTTGTTAAGTTTGTATTTAATTAGTAAACTATTCTTACAGAATGAATGACTGGGTGCTGAATTAAGAAAGAATTGTTTGGGAAATGTATGCAATGCAAGCATTAAAAAAGAAGTTAGTATACAAGTTTCCAAAGTATTGTTTTAATACTCACAAAAGGGATATGTGTAGTATAACTTGAGATCTCTGAGCTGTTCTAGTGGTAACTTTAATTTATATTCCACGAAGAATATCTTTGAAAATGTCTGTTAAAATATTTAATTACAAGGTGTGTTTTTCTTCTTCTTCTGCTTCATCATTCTTGCAGTTTTCTCCAAATCAATCCTGCAGTATTTATAACTTTGACAGCTGTCATGGGAAGGGAAGCAATCAAGTAGTGTAAAAAGGATAAACGCTGATGGCAGTTAAATCACTGAAAGTCTGAGAGGTTTATTGATTAAATTGGTTAAAATTTCCTTCATTTTAAATTTGTTGGGCTCAGAAGAGAAAGTGCTCTGAACTACTTGCAAATACTTGAAGACTAAGATACTCTTCTTTACTGAAAACCAAAAGTCTTCTTTCATTGGAAGGCAACACATTTGCAGACATTTTTGATGATTCACTTTGAAAGCCATTTACACAGACACAGACACACACACACTAGAGCAGAAGCATTCTCCATTGTCTGCTTGGAGAATACTGGAGTTACCTCTCTTCAAACTTCCCCCACCACTGCAGAATGAAGTGTGACACAATGGAAGCCAAAATATTTGGGAAGAGAAGATGGTTAGTGTCACATACTGTGCAAAACCATAAACAATTGTTTACAAAGTGTTAAGCTAGATTCATACACACACTGAATGTGAACCCAGTCCTTCTGTTTTGTGGCTCTTCAAACCACTTCTCATTAGAGTTGTTAAAAATTGGTAGCAATGTTGAGGTAATTAAATTAAACAGCAAAAGATAGTATACAAATATAGATAGATAGATAACCTTTATTGTCATTTATTAGTGTGGGCACAATGGCACACGTTAAAAATGAAATGCTTGCTCTCAAAGTGTACCCATACATAACATACATTTAAACATACTATATAGAACATGTGTATAGACCTACACCCTTACATATAAGTAACATATAAATATTAATCAGTGTCCATCTTGAATACATAATGGAAGGAGGAAGCTTTAGAGTTCACAAGGTTAATACTGTATGGAACAAAGCTGTGACTGAAGCTGGATGTTCTGCTTCAGATACCATGGAGCCTTCTCCCAGAAGGTAACAAGGAAAACAGGTCATGAAGAGGATGTGTAGTGTCCAGACAATCTTATGGACCCTGCTCAAGCAACACTTATATGCTATGTCTTGGATGGAAGGGAGGGAACTGCCAATAATCTTTTCAGCCATCCTCATCACTCTCTTCAACACTGTCTGAAGCAGTGATGTTTCTAAACCAGACTGTGATGCTGTATGACAGGATACTCTCGATCGTTCCTCCGTAGAAAGTGGTAAGGACAGGGGAAGGAAGATGTGTTTTTCTCATGTAACACAGAAAATGCAGGTGCTGCTGTGCCTACTTCATCAGTATCTTGCTGTTGAGTGACAGAGCTAGCCTACTTGTTAACTGCACACCCAGGAATTTGATGCTGGTAATCATCTCCACGGGTAAATCATTAATGCATAGAGAAGTGTGGCTGTACCTGCCTTTTCTGAAATTGACAATGATCTCTTTGGTTTTTCCAATATTTAAAACTAGGCTGTTTATATAAGTTCTGAATATATATAAAATGGTAGGCAGAATTTGTAGTTATGGAAACCTTACCTGCCCTGGTTTAGTGCAATTTCTGCCTGCCATGCACCAAATACATGTTGATATTTCTCTTCCTCTCTTTATAAATTGCAACTAGCAATGCAATGGAAAAGGTCCTTTTCTATAATATCATATCTCTGGTCACCTTGGGGAGTCAGATGCCAATCTGTTTGGAAGTAAAATAGGGCTATTAAAAACATAAGGGAATGGTTTTTGAATTCTCCATGAGCTACTTGTCAATCTCCTTACACATATTTATGAGCTGAAATAAATGTCTACGCTGACATTTGAATATCAAGGAGTTAAAGATGACAATGTACAGCATATTCACACAAATGTTTACCCTATTTCAAGACAATTATCATGAAGTCATAAAAAGGGCTACAACTCAAAGGGAATATCTGACTTCATACTGAATAATAATAACAACAATAACAACAACAATAATAATAATAATAATAACAACAATAACAATATATTAAATTTGTATACTAATGCTGAACCAAGCTATCTCAGCATATTCCCTTCCATTCCCATAAAGTGAAAAATTCTTAAATGTTCCTTTTCCTTTTCATTCCCCAAAGAAAAAGGGCATTGATCTTTTTTCTCCATCTATTGCACCACTATGACACATGTGTAGGTATATACCAAAAACAATATCACTTAGACTTATATACCATATGCCACCCCATAGTGCTTTGCAGAACTCTCTGAGTGCTTTACAATGTCAGCATGTTGCCCCATCAATCTGGGTCCTCATTTTACTGACCTCAGAAGGATGGAAAGCTGAGATAACCTTGAGCCCTATTATTGGTGGCCAACATAATATGTATATTGGCTACTATTTCTGGCCTAAAATTCCTGAAAGCAGAGCACATTCTGGACTTTGAGAAGAATGGAAAATGGCTGTCAGCCATTGCTGTTGATAGTGTTGCTGGCAGAAACAGCGAACAAACAGAAGGTTAGAAGGCAAAGCAGGGTATTCGGTATTATCACCATTACAGATAAATCCAACCCCTGAGAAATTTTAAACAGTTGGAGTCCACTAGTCCTAAAGTTGCCCAGATTGGACACCCCTGGCCTAAATCATTAACTTGAAGAGTTGAAGTAATCTTTTCCATGAATCTGAATTATATAACTTGGCAGCTCTTTTCCAAAGGGAGCCTCAGGAACCCCTCTTCAGAGCAGTCACTGAGCAGACAATATTAATAAAGAATTATATTATGGTGACCCTGGACATGAATTACTTATAATAATAGCTATGAAATGAATTATACAAAGATTAATTGCCAATGCTACTATGAACAATAAAGATCCAGATACAGCATCATGATAGATAAAAGAATTCAAAAATTGTAAATTTTACCATTTAAACCTTGCTAACCCCTGAAAAAAAAGTTTTGAAATCCTACTTCAGATTTCATTGTACACCTATTTGAACGTTCCTGACTAGAGAAGAATAATTATTATTATTTATGCCTAGCAGATACTATAAAATCTTTAGTTCTGCATTTCATAATATCAGTACTGTAAGCTACCCTTTGTAACCCTTCTGGCTAATTAGGATTTGAAAAACAAAAGGATATAGCAGGAACATAATACTTTTTCTAAGCTGCTTATTTATACTCTCAAAGCAAACTTGGCTTAAGCAAATGGCAACATTTCAAGGTATCAGCTATTCTTTCTTGGTATCCAGTGATACCAATCCTGCCAAATCCCTAATCTTGTTAAGAAAAAAAGCAAGAATTACCCCTTAGCCTCTTACCACCAAATTGAGATGTCCAAGAATTCATAATAAATGAAAGGCATCCAATTATGCATTAGGAATTAGGAAAGATTCAGAGAGCCTCTTTGGTCTAGTGGTTAAGGCACTTGGGCTAGAAACCAAAAGATTGAGAGTTCTAGTACTGACTTACTAGCATGAAAGCCAGCTGGATGATCTTGGGCAAATCAGTCTCTTTCAACTCAACCCACCTCACAGGACTGTTGTGGGAAAATAGGAGAAGGAAAGTATGTTTACCTTCTTGAATAATAAGGCAGGATTAAAAAAAAACTTAAAAAAATATATCATTCAACCAGTGGTGGGATTCAATATGTGGACAACCAGTTCTTTCTGAGGATGCCGCTTCTGGAAGTCCATTCTGGGCCTGGGCAACAAAAAATTAGCTACTGGTTCAAACTGGCTGAATCCCACCACTGCATTATATTTTTCTGTGACATTACAAGCTTGATTTTTTAAAAAAATCAGTGAAAAGATAAAATTCAAACCAGGTTAATTTCTTGTTGAAGACGTTCATCATTGAATTGGATACCACTTTCTCCCAGCGGAGCCCAACTCTACTCTTCTCAACTCTACTCAAGCCCAACCTTGTTGCCTCTCTCCACAAACTCCCATGGAGTCGTTTCATGATGAAGTTTATCTGGTATGAGAGGCAGATTTCTGCAATCTTGACATTCATTATAAATCATCTTGAAATCTGTTCTACTTTTAGAGTGAGAAATAAGAAGCTCACACTTCCTAACTCCTCCACAAAATCACCTGCTAAACATTCAAAGATATGAAATTTGAGGTATGGTAAATGAATGACTTCTCTATAGAGCATGTCTTAGATTATGAGATGGTGTGTGTGTGTGTGTGTGTGTGTGTGTGTGTGTGTGTGTGTGTGTGTGTGTTTGTGTGTGTGCATATGTGTGTGTGTTTTGAGTCCTAGAGACTGTCTGGACAAGTCCCTGCAGTTTTCTTGACAAAGTTTTTCAGAAGTGGTTTATCTTTTCCTAGGACTGTGAGAGAGTCACAGTCAAAGTCAAAGCAAGTAGTGACAATTAAGATAAAGTACAGTGTTTTAAAATGAAGGGGGGTGATAGATATCACATCGCCTTCCACATTGTGACAGCATCAATTTGATGGATAATGAAATATCATCAGGTGGTTATAGTTCATCATAGCCCTCCCATTAAAGAACTTTACCTGATATTGGGTCAAAATGCAATGCAACTATTGGAAATAAGTCAGTCCAATTATTTATATTTTAAATCTATGCAAAGACTACAGAAATCCTGATTTCATAATTTAGTTAAGTACATCATTATTGCCATTCCCGGATACACCATTCTTGGCCTTATTGATTAAGAGTATGTGGTCAGTATAATTGGTGCCTAATAAGGAATGAAATATTTTGTTCCAACAAGTAGTTTGACTATGACATTCTGCATCAGGCACTTCATTTTATTCTCCTGATAATCTTCTGGTTCCCGCTATCTTGTTAAGCTTTTGCCTCTGTTATTTTCTCTAGGAATCTTAGTCAACCTCATTCTTACCCAGATTTTGAGAGGAGACTGAAACTGTGACCTTGGTGCATGTAAAACATGTGGTCTTCCAATTAAAGTTTCTTTAAGATTTCCAAGCAATCCTCTGATAATATGCTGAAGCAAATGCAGTTAGCAAAATGATGTGAATTGATCCAAGAAAAGATAAAGGTAGGTTAGCTGTGCCATCTGTTACATATGTATGTAGCAAATGAGGAAAAGGGCAGGTGGAACCCCAGGGGATGTTAATATGAAAAAGCAATTTATAGGCAAAACAGTAGCTAAGCAAACAAAATACCTGGCTGAGGAACAAGCCCTGTCTGTTAGGAAGAAGAATGGTGAAGCAATATAGTCCCCCAGCTGTCTGTTGTCAACACAAGGACTGATTATCTCTGATAAGATGTCATTTTGAGAAAAAGGCATTAGATAGCCGCAGCAAAAGACTTACATGCTAAAAAAAACTATGGTGAAACAACTCCACATGATAGTGGTTCCAAACTGTTATACAATTAGCTGTTTAGTGTGCCTTCTGCTTAAGCTAATACTTGTTTTTAAAAAGAGCACTTCCTTTACTAGAATTATTTTAAGAGTTCCAGAGATCTGAGGTGAAGAGACGAGCCAAAATAAATGTACAATGCTAAAGCAGAGTCTGCATTTATTCCAGTCAGTAGTATTTTCATAGACTTAATATTGGGATTGGGGGGGGGGGGAATGTCTGAGCTTCTGCATCACCTTTACAAACATCAAGAAATGGTTCCCAGTCTGAATGAAATTTCAGCCCACTGTGTTTTTTCTTTATGGTTTATTCTAAATATGTAATATTTATCACATTTACTTTTTTATCTGGCTCATACTATACTGGAATAGAATGAGGAGGAAAATGTGGAATGATCTTTCCTAAAAATGAACTGCACAACTTTGATATGGTGGAATATAGATCAGAGTTGATCTGTTTATCAGGGAGCAAATCACTTACAGAATAACAGAGCTGGAAGGGACTTTGCAGGTTTCTAAACCAACCCCCCCTGCTCAAGCAGGAGACCCTATACCACGGGTGCCAAACTCGCCACGTCACGTGACGTGTTGCGACATATCATGACTCTTTTTGTATTGTCGGCAATGGGGTGGGCATGGCCTTGGTATGATGAAACTGGCCCGCGGGCTGCCCTATACCATTTCAGACAAGTGGTTGTTTAGTCTTTTCTTAAAAGCCCCCAGTGTTGGAGTACCCACAGCTTCTGAAGGCAAGCTATTCCACTGGTTGGTTCTTCTTACTATCAGGAAATTTCTCCTTAGCTCTAGGTTGCTTCTCTCCTTGACTAGCTTCCATCCATTGCTTCTTGTCCTCCCTCAGGTTCTTTGGAGAATAGCCTAACTCCCCCTTCTTTGTGGAAACCCCTAAGATATTGGTACACTGCTATTGTGCTGCTAACATCAGATGTTCTTGCTTTGACAACATATGGAGATGCAGCCTTTTTCTTTCCTATGCATTACTTTTAGAATTAGAAGATATTGGGGGAGGAGGAGGAATGTGATGGGAGTTAGTTAGACATAACAATATTGTAATAGTGTGTGAAAGCAGGGGCTTTTGTAATAAGAGATGATAAGAAATGGCGGGTTGGAAAACAGGAGGGAAAACCTGCATTTCAAACTAATTGGAGAATGTGATTTATGACTGTTAATTAGAGGAGGGAATTGTGTTTGATACTATGTGCTAAGGGGAGGAGAATTCAGATTTTGGCTTCGACCATGTACGTGCCAATGCCATGCTACTTGAATAAAGATTCTTTAAGGTAAACAATGCCTCAAACTTTTTAAAAGTGTTTCATCTGTCGGAACCATGACAGTCACCTCTCGTCCTTCTCTTCATTAAAATGACATACCCAATTCCAGCAACCATTCTTTATATGTTTTAGCCTCCAGTCCTCTGATCATCTTTGTTGCTCTTCTCTGCCCTCTTTCTAGAGTCTCAACATCATTTTTTACATTGTGGCAACCAAAGCTGTATGCAGTGTTCCAAGTGTGGTCTTATCAAGGTGTTATAAACTGGTATTAACACTTCACATGATCTTCATTCTATCCCTCTGTTAATGCATGGGGTTTTTTTTGGCAGCTGCAGCACACTGCTGGCTCCTATTTAAGTGATTCATGTTTAAGTGATTTCAAATTGAAAAACTAAGCACTGAAGATCTTTAGTGACCCTTTTTAGATTTAAAAGTAAATTAAAAGTACAAAGAAAAAGGATTGAAAAGTGTCATATGATGATATAATATGTCTGTAAGTGCTTCGAAATTGATGGGAAAAACAAATGCTAAAGTTCAGAGCATCATAAAGTAAAGGAAACAAAGAAAGAAAAATAAAAAAAAATCCATCCTTCCTTCCTTCCTTCCTTCCTTCCTTCTTTCCATCCTTCCATCCTTTCATCTTTCCCTCCCCCTCCTTTGTGAGTTTTTTTTTTTAAAAGTTGCATTAAACTTTTTTTTTTTTTTTCCAAAAATTTTTATTATTTTCAACATAAAAAAGAAAACAATCATAAGTACATCACAATTAAGAAAAAACCCCCCCACCCCCCACCCGGACTTCCCAAACCAAATCCCAGGATACTATTCATCTAAAAGTAACCTTATATTAATATCCCTAACTCCACAAAGTATAATTCTACATAATAGGTGAAATATATATATATATATAGAAAAGGAAATTTTTTTTATCTAAAAACCTAACCTATATTCCACCATTCTATGCTTATTTTGAATA